>NC_089798.1:13573105-13873105 GCF_040412425.1 Macrobrachium rosenbergii
CTCCATCAGTTTTCTGCTCCTTTGATGTTTCAAGAGTGCCACAAAAGGAAGGGTCCCCAGACCCTGTACCTTCTCCAGTCACTGGAGTTCCATGTAGCTTGGTACCTTGTGGCGTACAATGAACCTGACCATGTTGTTCATCAAGTTTACCTGTAGAGTTTCCAGTTTCCATTGCAGTATATAAATCTTCAACTTGGTCTGTCCTAGCTCCTGCACCATCTGAGGGTAGAAAGAAACATACAGTGGTTTAAACTAAATGTGAATTTTTTCACAACTGCAGTCAAAACACTTTTAGCTTCCTTACTCTTTTCTCTTATCCTAAAAATATAAAACAGGGTCATCACAAATATTTCTCTAAAATAAATAATTAAATATATTTACAATTTCAGTTTATATTTAAATACATAATACAACAACTTGCAAAGAGCAAGAAACATATACTGTACTGTATATACATTCTTATTACATGCAGAGTCCCAGATATGTGAAAATTAGAATTGGTTTCAAATATGTGAAAATTAGAAGTGGCAGGATTACCTCTAATTTCTAATCACCTTATAATCCATTAAAAATATCCTGTATGCACCACATATACAGTCAAACCTCGGATTTCGTATGTTTCGGACTTCGTTGACATTTTTTGTCTAAATTTTTACTCAGGTTTTGTACGTCTGCTCGGAGATCGTACACCTGGAAATGCTCCTTAGGGGGGCCACCGCATGACTACCAAGTACCCAAACAAAGCATTCCACACTCTTGTGACCCAGTCTGCCTTTGTTTCTCCCTGAATGAGCATCATCTCACGCATTATTCCTCATCACCCCATGTGTTCATTTTTTTTTTTGTGCTTTTTCATTGAGCACAACTGCTAAATAAGCCATCATGGGGCCAAAGAAAGTTCTGAGTGCCAGCCCTTCAGTAAAAAAAGGTGAGAAACACAATAGAATTTAAGAAAGAAATTGTAGCAAAGTATATGAAAGTGGTGTACATGAGGCTGATCTTGCCGAGATGTATGGCAAGTCCGTATCAACCATCAGTCCTATCCTAGCGAAGAAAAAGGAAATCAAGGAAGCTGATGTTGCAAAAGGGGTAACTTCATTAATGAAACAGAGATTGCAACTAGTTGAAGATCTTGAGTTGTTGTTGGTGTGGATCAACGGAAAACAGTTAGTGGGAGATAGTGTGTCGGTGATAATTTGTGAAAAGGCAAGGATGCTGCATGCAGATCTCACTAAGAAAATACCTGCAACAAGTGCTGCCGTTAAGTGTATTTATGGCCAACAGAGGCTAGTTCGAAAAATTCAAAAAGCGAATGTGCATACATAGTGTTGTAAGGCATGGGGAGGCTACGAGTTCTGACAAACTTCCTGCCAAAGAATTCGATGAGGAATTCAAAGGAATATGTAGAGGCTGAAGGATCCTCCCCCAAAAAGTCTTCATTTGCAACGAAACAGCCTCTTTTGGGAAAAAATGCCAAAGAGGAACTACATCTCACAGGAGGAAAGTGCACTACCAGGACACAAGCCTATGAAGGACAGGCTAACTCTCTTGTTCTGTGGGAATGCCAGTGGGTATTTCAAAGTGAAGCCCTTACTGGTGTATCACTCTGAAACTCCCCAAGTGTTCAAGAAAAACAATGTCATCAAGAATAAATTGCCTGTGATGTGGAAGACTAAAAAAAAGGCATGGGCCACAAGGCAAATTTTCATTGAGTGAGTCAGTGAAGTGTTTCACCCTATGGTGAAGAAATACCTGCTGGAAAATATATTGCCACTCAAATGCCGCCTGGCAATGGACAATGCTCCTGCTCATCCTCCAGGCTTGTAAGACTAGTTGTTAGATGAGTTTAAATTCATCACAGTGAAGATTTTGCCCCCCTTATACCACTCCTCTCCTCCAGCCCACTGACCAACAGATCATTTCAAACTTCAAGAAACCCTACACCAAAGTACTATTTCAAAGGTGCTTTGAAGTGGCCTCAGACATTGAATTGACCCCAAGAGAGTTCTGTAGGAATCACTTCAATATCTTTAATTGCATAAGCCTTATGGATAAGACCTGGCAGGGAGTGACTTCCAGGACAATGAACTCTGCTTGGAGAAAACTGTGGCCAGAATGTTATCTCGAGAAGAATTTGGAAGGATTTGTGGCTGACCCTGACGACCCTACGCTTGGTGTGGAATCTATAGTGTCTTTAGGGAAGTCCATGGGCTTGGATGTTAGTGGCGAGGATTTGGAAGAGTTAGTGGACACCCACAGGGAAGAGCTAACCACTGAAGAGCTGCAAGACCTTCAGCAGGAACAGTAACAGATGAGGAATCAGAGGAGGAGGAGGAAGAGAGAGGGGAAAATGTGCCTACTTCAGTGATTAAGGACAAGTTTGCAAGTGGGGTGATGCAAAAAAATTTTGTGGACAATTACAGTAAAACCCCCATATTCTAATTTTGAAATATTAAGATTAATAATAATAAGAATAATAATAATATATGAAGGGAGTAGACCCTCTTTTAAACAGGTCTTATTAAAAAGGATTGCTGTATTATGCGAATTTATCTTATATAGTGTCTTTTCTATCTTCCTTATGATTCGCTTTTCAGGCTCAGCAATGTTAGTCAGCAACTGGCCGATATTCATGTTGGAAAAGGATAGTGTGCGGAATATGGGAGGTCTTTTATTAAAATATCCAATCAGAAATTGTTCGTCTGGATTCAGGTTCTATTTTAGGTACCATCGACATGTTTCGACCAGCTTGTTGGTCATCCTCTGGATGTGGTTGCAGAAGGTCTGAAGAAATGAGGTGCTCGGGTTGGTATTTATAGGGGGGTCTTGATCGGTGCTGAATTATGATTGGCTGCCAGGGCATGTACCCTCGGGCGGAGCCTATTCTCCCAGGTCGATGGTCGAGATTCGTCTTGCGTGCAAGCGGCGTTGTAGTGCTGGGGATGAATGGAAGAATTTCGATCCTCCGATGCCGAATTTTGATCACTCGGTGCATGTCTCCTGGCTGCCGTGGGGAGGAGAAAGGTTTCCTGCGTAATGTTGAGGGTTGGTTTCTCGTTCCCAATGTGCAATGCTTCCAAGAGGCGTACGCAACGGTGGTCGGTAGTTCGGTCAATTATTTCGATGTTCGTGATTATGTTTTTTCTTGCTATTCTCTGGTTATGGACGGTCCTGGCATGATTAAAGATAGCCCCCTCTTGGTCGTGGCAGGAAATCCTCTTGGAGAAACGCATGGTGGTCATACTGATGTAAGAACCGAGGCATCCTCGGACGGGGCATGAGTACCGGTATACCACGGTTTTTTTCAAGGGGTCCTGCTGAGGGGGGCCTGGGTTGTTACGCATAACCAGGTTGCTTGTCTTTTTGCTCTTGTAGTAAATAACCAGATGTATATTCTTGTCGGAGTCAACAGGGCTGACCTTATTTTCGATGATGTTTTTGAGGGCGCGTTCGTCTTCTTTATATTTATGGTGAAATTGTCCTTTATAGAAGAGCTCTGTCGTTCAGGGGCATCGGGCGAGGTTCCTGACTGTACCATCTATCGATGTTCACCTTGATAGACTCTTCTTCACATTCCAGTTTGGGTGTCCATTGTCGACGAGGGTCTGGGCTACGTTCTATTTCTCCGTGTGTGTCGTTCCAGGAGGAGCAGTGTGAGAGGGCCCTCCTGGCGTGGGCGCTGATGGTGGTGCGCTTATACCTCTCCGGGAACTCGCCGCCCTGCTCATACACATGCCATTACGTCAGGAGGGCCCTCTCACACTGCTCCTCCTGGAACAACACACACGGAGAAATAGAACGTGTAGCCCAGACCTCGTCGACAATGGACACCCAAAACGAATATAGAAGAGTCTATCAAGGTGAACATCGATAGATGGTACCGTCAGAACCCTAAAGATGCCTCTGAACGCATAGAGCTCTTCTATAAAGGACAATTTCACCATAAATATAAAGAAGACGAATGCGCCCTCAAAAACATCATCGAAAATAATGTCAGCCCTGTTGACTCCGACAAGAATATACATCTGGTTATTTACTACAAGAGCAAAAAGACGAGCAGCCTGGTTATGCGTAACAACCCAGGCCCCCCTCAGCAGGTCCCCTTGAAAAAAACCAACGTGGTATACCGGTACTCATGCCCCGTCCGAGGATGCCTCGGTTCTTACATCAGTATGACCACCATGCGTTTCTCCAAGAGGATTTCCTGCCACGCCCAAGAGGGGGCTATCTTTAAACATGCCAAGACCATCCATAACCAGAGAATAGCAACAAAAATCATAATCACGAACATTGAAATAATTGACCGAACTACTGACCACTGCCGCCTACGCCTCTTGGAAGCATTGCACATTGGGAACGAGAAACCAACCCTCAACATTACGCAGGAAACCGTTCTCCTCCCCATGGCAGCCAGGAGACATGCACCGAGCGATCCCCATAGCGAATGAGCAAATCAAAATTCGGCATCGGAGGATCGAAATTCTTCCATTCATCCCCAGCACTACAACGCCGCTCGCACCCAAGACGAATCTCAACCATCGACCTGGGAGAATAGGCTCTGCCCGAGGGTACATACCCCGGGCAGCCAATCATAATTCAGCACCGATCAAGACCCCCCTATAAATACCAACCCGAGCACCTCGTTTCTTCAGACCTTCTGCAACCACGTCCAGAAGATGACCAACGAGCTGGTCGAAACATGTCGATGGTACCTAAAATAGAACCTGAATCCAGACGAACGATTTCTGATTGGATATTTTAATAAAAGACTTCCCATATTCCGCACACTATCCTTTTCCAACATGAATATCGGCCAGTTGCTGACTAACATCGCTGAGCCTGAAAAGCGAATCATAAGGAAGATAGAAAAGACACTATATAAGATAAATTTGCATAATACAGCCATCCTTTTTAATAATAATAATAATAATAATACTGCAAGATTAAATAATACCATAAATCAAAGAGGGAGAGAAACTGGTTTTCTCCCCTCCATTCAGGACGGACCCCAACCTCATTAAAGTAAAGACAGATGCTCAGAATTGATGCTATTGAAATATTAAATTTATATTAACCCTTAAACGCCTACTGGACGTATCATACGTCGACTAAAATTGTCTGTTGGGTGCCGAGTGGACGTACCGTACGTCGACTACAAAAAATTTCAACCTTCGGTCAACTTTGACTCGACCGAAATGGTCGAAAAACGCAATTGTAAGCTAAAACTCTTACATTCTAGTAATATTCAATCATGTACCTTCATTTTGCAACAAATTGGAAGTCTCTAGCACAATATTTCGATTTATGGTGAATTTATGAAAAAACTTTTTCTTACGCACGGCGATAACTTCGACCGAAAATTTCATAAATTCTTTCGTCATTTTGTCGTAATTTTTGCACTGTTCTATATTAGCCGTTACATAGTTTTATATATGAAAATGTGCACAATTTCATGTACAATACAGCAAAATACAACCCATGGTTGTAGCTTTTATCAGTTTGGAAATATTTGAAAATAAACCACAATAACTGCCAAAATTTCAACCTTCGGTCAACTTTGACTCGACCGAAATGGTAAAAAAACGCAATTGTAAGCTAAAACTCTTACATTCTAGTAATATTCAATCATTTACCTTCATTTTGCAACAAATTGAAACTCTCTAGCACAATATTTCGATTTATGGTGAATTTTGAAAAAAACTTTTCCTCCTACGTCCGCGCCAGAAATTCTTTCAATCACGTTGTCGTAATGTTTGCACTGTTTTATATTAGTCGTTACATAAAGTTTTATATATGGAAATGTGCGCAATTTCATGTAGAATACAACAGAAAATAACTCATGGTTGTAGCTTTATCAGTTTTGAAATATTTTCATATAAATCATGATAACTGCCAAAATTTCAAGCTTGGTCAACATTAACTCGACCGAAATGGTAAAAAAAAACGCAATTATAAGCTAAAACTCTTACATTCTAGTAATATTCAATCATGTACCTTCATTTTGCAACAAACTGGAAGTCTCTAGCACAATATTTCGATTTATGGTGAATTTCTGAAAAAAAAAAAAATTTCCTTACGTCTGCACGCGGTAACTCGGCCGAACATCTCAGAAATTCTTTCGTCATGTTGTCGTAATGTTTGCAAATGTGCGCAATTTCATGTAGAATACAACAGAAAATAGCTCATGGTTGTAGCTTTTATCAGTTTTGAAATATTTTCACATAAATCACGATAACTGCCAAAATTTCAACCTTCGGTCAACTTTAACTCGACCGAAATGGTCAAAAAATGCAATTGTAAGCTAAAACTCTTACATTCTAGTAATATTCAATCGTTTACCTTCATTTTGCAATAAATTGGAAGTCTCTAGCACAATATTTCGATTTATGGTGAATTTTTTAAAAAATTTTCCTTATGTCTGCGTGGTAACTCGGCCGAACATCTCAGAAATTCTTTCGTCTCGTTGTCGTAATATTTGCACCGTTTTATATTAGTCGTTACATAAAGCTTTATATATGAAAATGTGCGCAATTTCATTTACAATACAACAAAAAATAACTCATGGTTGTAGCTTTTATCAGTTTTGAAATATTTTCATATAAATCACGATAAATAGAAAAAATTAGACTTTCGGTCAACTTTAACTCGACCGAAATGGTCGAAAACTGCAATTGTAAGCTAAAACACTTACAGTCTAGTAATATTCAATCAATTAGCTTCATTTTTCAACAAATGGGAAGTCTCTAGCACAATATTTCGATTTATGGTGAATTTTTGAAAAAAACATTTTTTTACGTCCGCACGTTACGAATTCATGCATCATTTTGTGATAATATTTTCTCTGTGTTGCTTTGATCGTTTTAAAATTTGTTATATACCAAAATCATCGCAATTTAGTGTACAATACAACTAAAAAAAATTAACTCATTAGCTTTAACCATTTTGCTTACAGCACGATTTGTATACAATTATATACGAGTTTTTTTTTTTTCGCTGTCATATATTCCAATATTTATATATGATATTTTTTTTCATTTCTGATGGTTGCATACTAAACTTCAGGCAATGACAAAAAAATGAGCCAAAAATGAACTGTTAATCTTAAAAACTAAGCATGCTGTGATTTTTTGAAAAAAACTTTTTTTCCGCTTTGGCGCTAACTCACCGAACGCCGCCGGCATACGGGAGACGTTTTTGTAAATAGGGCTTCAGCGTTAAAGGGTTAAAGTGCTATTGAAATTATATTAAAATGATTTATAAGTGTTTCAGGATGACAATATAAGCATTTTTAGAGGGTACATTTTATGATGATACAATCTTTTACAGTACGTACTAATTTTCAAATATATTATAATAACATTAAATAAAAATAATTCTCTCTCTTGTTTAGATGAGAGAATTTTTCCGACATGCAATATGTACGTATATTTCTCTTGTATTATAAATAAATGATTTACCTAATAAGTACTAATTTTCAAATATTAAGATTTAAGATTAAATAATAATATATAAAAATTTTCCACGCATTTGTGTAGTAAATTTTTTAACATTTTAAGCAAACAAATAGTGATTCCCAGTCTTTTATATCCTTGGCTTGAGAGAGATGGGGGGAGGGTAAATGTCAATTTACTGGACAGTTTGACATATTGGTCAGAGGAGAAGGAGTGTTGCCCTCAGAAGCTCAAAGATTTCAATCTTTTGATATTGTAAGCTGTTATTCACCTCTCTCTCTCTCTTTCTCTCTCAGGAAAAGATACTGTTTGTGTGTGTGTGTTCACAGTGTTTTAAAAATGTGTAGTAAAGGTATTACAGCTTTGGAAGGCAAAAAACAAATATAAATTTTTTGTTGTCAGAGAGATTAGAGATATTCCTCTCTTTTTCTTTCTTTGTGTTTTTTGCCGCAACCAGCCTTGTTGAATATAAGTCGAAGTGGTAACTCTTTCTCTCTGCTTTGGCTGGAAGGCTTAGAAGCACATAAGTATATATTTTTAAGGGTACTAATGTTTAAGATGACTTTGAAATTATATTAATAATATAATTTTTAAGATTAATACAGTAATAGGATAATAATTTACGGTATATTCGATGTAGGATGATACTTTAAGTATACATTTGGTATTTGAACTGTCAAGATAGCCAGTTCTAAGCCTTTGGGGCGGCTAGCAAGTATTCGTGGATTTTAACTATTTGCGGGGTGTCTGGAACGCATCCCCCGTGAATACGAGGGTTTAGTGTATAACCGTACTAAAGCTGTTGTAATCCCTGTCTCCAACATGTTTAACCCTTTAACGCCGAAGCCCTATTTTCAAAAACGTCTCCCATATGCCGGCGGCTTCCGAGAGGTAGCGCCAAAGCGGAAAAAAAGTTTTTTTCAAAAAATCACAGCGAGCTTAGTTTTCAAGATTAAGAGTTCATTTTTGGCTCCTTTTTTTCTCATTGCCTGAAGTTTAGTATGCAATCATCAGAAATGAAAAAAAATATCATTATCATATATAAATATTGGAATATATGACAGCAAAAAAAAAAAAAAAACTCGTATATAATTGTATACAAATCGCGCTGCAAGGAAAACAGTAAAATTTAGTTGTATTGTACACTAAATTGCGATGATTTTGGTATACAACAGATTGTAAAACGATTAAAGCAACACAGAGAAAATATTATCACAAAATGATGCATGAATTCCTAACGCGTGGACGTAAAAAAAAGTTTTTTCAAAAAACACCAAAAATCAAAATATTGTGCTAGAGACTTTCCAATTGTGCCAAAATGAAGGAAATTGATTGAATATTAATAGACTGTAAGTTTTTTTAGCTTACAATTGCATTTTTGAACCATTTCGATCGAGTTAAAGTTGACCGAAGGTTGATTTTTTTCTATTTATCGTTATTTCAATGTAAATATTTAAAAACTGTGAAGAGCTAAAGGAATGATTTATTTTTTGTTGTATTCTACATGAAATTTCACACATTTTAATGTATAACACTTTATGTAACCAATAATATGAAAGGGCGAAAAAATTACGGCAAACTGACGCAAAAAATGACACGATTTTCAGCGGAGTCCGCGCGCGGAGCGGAGGAAATTATTTTTTTCAAAAATTCACCAAAAATCTAAATATTGTGCTAAAGACTTTCCATTTGTTGCAAAATGAAGGTAAGTGATTGATTGTTACTCGAATGTAATAATTATGGCTTATGAATGCGTTTTTCGATCATTTCGGTCGAGTCAAAGTTGACAGAACGTTAAAATTTTTGTCAGTTATCGTGATTTCGGCGAAAATATTAAAAAACTGTGAAGAGCTAAAGGAATGATATATTTTTTGTTGTATTCTACATGAAATTGCGCACATTTTGATGTATAACACTTTATGTAACGAATAATATGAAAGGGTGAAAAAATTACGGCAAGCTGACGCAAGAAATGACACGATTTTCTGCTGATTCCGCGTGCGCGGAGTAGAGGAAATTATTTTTTCAAAAATTCACAAAAAATCTAAATATTGTGCTAGAGACTTTCCGTTTGTTGCAAAATGAAGGTAAATGATTGATTGTTACTCGAATGTAATAATTATGGCTTACGAATGCGTTTTTTGATCATTTTGGTCGAGTCAAAGTTGACCGAACGTTAAAATTTTTGTCAGTTATCGTTATTTCGGCGAAAATATTAAAAACCTGTGAAGAGCTAAAGGAATGATTATTTTTTTTGTTGTATTCTACATGAAATTGCGCACATTTTGATGTATAACAATTTATGTAACGAATAATATGAAACGGCGAAAAAATTACGGCAAGCAGACGCAAGAAATGCCAGGATTTTCAGCGGATTCCGCGCGTAAGAGCGAAGGAAATTTTTTTTTTTTTTTAAATTCACCTAAAATCTAAATAATGTGCTAGAGACTTTCCGTTTGTTGCAGAATGAAGGTAAATGATTGATTGTTACTCGAATGTAATAATTATGGCTTACGGATGCGTTTTTCGATCATTTTGGTCGAGTCAAAGTTCACCGAAGGTTGATTTTTTTCTATTTATCGTTATTTCGATGTAAATATTTAAAAACTGTGAAGAGCTAAAGGAATTATATATTTTTTGTTGTATTCTACATGAAATTGCGCACATTTTGATGTATAACACTTTATGTAACGAATAATATGAAAGGGCGAAAAAATTACGGCAAGCTGACGCAAGAAATGACACGATTTTCAGCTGATTCCGCCGCGCGCGGAGCGGAGGAAGTATTTTTTCAAAAATTCACCAAAAATCTAAATATTGTGCTAGAGACTTTCCGTTTGTTGCAAAATGAAGGTAAATGATTGATTGTTACTCAATGTAATAATTATGGCTTACAGATGCGTTTTTCGATCATTTCGGTCGAGTCAAATTTGACCGAAGGTTGATTTTTCTATTTATCGTTATTTCGATGTAAATATTTAAAAACTGTGAAGAGCTAAAGGAATGATTTATTTTTTGTTGTATTCTACATGAAATTGCGCACATGTTGATGTATAACACTTTATGTAACGAATAATATGAAACCGCGAAAAATTACGGGAAGCTGACGCAAGAAATGACAGGATTTTCAGCGGAGTCCGCGCGCGCGCGGAGGAAAATTTTTTTCAAAAATTCACCAAAAAATATAAATATTATATGCTAGAGACTTTCCGTTTGTTGCAAAATGAAGGTAAAGGATTGAATATCACCAGAATATGAGATTTTTGCTTACATAAAAGAGACCCAAGTAAAAAAATATATATATATATATATATATATATATATATATATATATATATATATATATATATATACTATATATACAGACATTCATACATAGACATATAAATTATATTGTTTTTACTTTGTTACGAAAACATAACTAAAAGGAATGGTTGTGAAAAAACTTTGTTTTTGCATAAAACGAAATTATACAAAACAGCAATGAATACAGATATATAAAAACTTGTAATAAATATAAAGCTAAAAATAAATTCAATGCAGAATACTCACTCGTAAATATAAAACTAAAAATAAATTCAATGCAGAATACTCACTCGTAAATATAAAACTAAAAATAAATTCAATGCAGAATACTCACTCGTAAATATAAAACTAAAAAAAGAATAAATGCAGAATACTAAGCTTCGTAATCCTGACTCTTCGTGCTGTTTCTTGTTTTCTCCCTCCTCCATTGAAGAGTCTTGCATTTTTTTTTCCTCCCGACATGACGGGCACAAGCGGAGGAGGGAGACGCCGCCCTTACTGCTGGTGGGCCGCCTTCGGCAGCTCGCTGCGCCCTCCCGTGTCGCTTCGGGCAGGCACACTCCAATAAATAACCGCATTGGTACCTGCGGTTACACTCATCAACCTGCAAAGTGCTACCTTGCAGGTGCGACACACGCCGGCTGTCTCTCCTCTTGCCATTCATATGGCACACCCGCACCGTTTCTGTCTGCCCCCTTCGATGAGCTCCAGTGTGTGATCTCCTGGCTGCAGCCAACACACAGGGTCGGCTACCCGACAGGACACTGGAATTCAAGGGGCGCGGCACCTTCAGGGGCGGCGTCATCATCAAGGTCGTCGGCGGCAGCAGGGGGCGCCCGGTAGGATGAGGAATTATGATGTCAGGGGTATCTCACGACATCTGACCTTTCCTCTCGGGGCAGAGCTGGAGCTCGGGGCAGGGGCGCCGTTGGAAGGCCACTCCTCCACATCGAAGTTGATGAGGGCATTCCCAGCCACCTCAAGAAACTGGATGTGGGTCAACCTCCGAGCGTCCGAATTACTGTATACCCACAGTAAATGATGTAGGCATTCTGGAGGGCCAACTGAAGGAGGTATCTGAGGAGCTTCTGTGTCCACCTCCTGGTTCTCCTGGCGAAGGGATAATACTGGATGAGTTGATCAAAGAGATCAACTCCTCCCATGTGCCTGTTGTAGTGTCCGATGACAGTAGGGCGCTGGACAATGAAACTCCTCAAACGTAACTCGGCCCTGCCGGCGTGTCTTCTTCCGTTGGGTGATCTCCTCTTGGATGGGCTCATGACTCGTCGTAATCATGGGCACAAGTCGGACCCCCTTCCAACAGATGACGAAGACATCTCCCTTCCGCCCGCCACTCTGTCTCTCCTCTTGCAAGATGTTGCGGGTGGCTAGCAAACCTCTTGAGGACATTCTGGGCCCCACGCACCAACCGAAGGGGTACCACTGACGTGCACACCTGCTTCATACAGTTCCTGGGCCAGGGATACTGAGTTATAATAATTATCCATAAACAGGTGGTATCCCTGGTTACGGAAATGATTCACAAGACCGAAGACAGTGTCACGCAGCGTGAAGACCCCAGAATACACCAAGAAGTCCACGACGTATCCAGTGTTGGCTTCCGTAATAAAAAATAACTTACACCATACTTCTTTGGCTTCTTGGATTGTACACTTTGATACTTAGACGCCCTTTGTATGGCATCATACCTCATCCAAAGAAAGGTTCTTGAAGGAACCACGAGAGTCTGACACCATTCACGAATGAACTCCAACACTGGGCGGACTAAGATGAGGCGTCGGGGTTATTCCGGGGTATAGCCCTTCGGTTGAAGGCGTTGAAATACCTGTCCAACGCCAGGAAACTATCACGGGACATAATGCCAGCCACATTAGGCGTACTTGAAAAAAAATTCCGCCTCCAATATTGCCTGACGTCAGCAGCAGGCATCATCCGAAAGAATATGTGGAGCCCCAAAAAGTGCGCCATGTCTGTGAGGTTGCAGCCCCGCCAGCGGTGCGACAACGTCGTCCGCAACTCCTCACAGCAGTACTGAGCATAATCTACCGTCTCCGCAACCAGGAATTCAAGCAATTCCCGCGTCAGGAAAAGCTGAATGAACCCCAGTACCGTGAGAGGCACAGGGACAGTCAGTCCAGGTACTGCCGTGAATGGGTGCATGTTAGGTGGGGTGGGGTCCTCGACCACCCCTCATCACTTTTTTTCGGACGAACGGCCTTCACCTGAGCTGCCGCGACGTTGCGACCTTCTACGGGTTTGCTCGCGCGCGTACACGGGCACGTCTTTGCACTCTTACACTCCCAGCTGGGCCGTCTCCTTCACTTTCCCCATCACTTTCTGTTTCGTCCCCACCAGCCACAATCGAGTCATCCTCTTCCTCCTCCAACTCAATTTCTCCCTCATAGGCACTAAACCCACTAAACTCTAATTCACTTTCCTGCTGAGGATCCCGTACGGACATTGGTGGCAAATATTCGTCATCGCTGACGTCAGGCGTTATGTCGTCATCGCTAGATGACCAACTACCACCAAATCAGGACTTTCGACCTGCTCTCGATCGAGCTCCAACAAGTACTCATCAATGTCCTTTTTTGGAGGCCTCTCAAATGTTTTCGGATGCCCCTCAGGACACCCCGATGCTTCCTAGGGTCGTAAAAGGAACGGGATGTGGTCCTTGGTCGCCATAGGTCACACGTGGCCGAACAACACGCTGCTGAGAAGCTGGGTCACTCTGGTTGCTGGGTCCTTCTCCAGCATCCAAGTCCAAAACTCGCCTCACACGCTCACTTCCGACAGGCAATGTGCGCCTTTCACGCTCCTGACGCCTTTGCGACATCTCTGCAAACGTTCTGTTGCAGCACAAATTCGCTAACACTCACAAAAAGTTCAGCAAAACACGTCTGCGTCAAAATATCGCTCCAAGGCACTACTCTGATGCTCTCTGATGCGAGATGGGGAAATTACGGCGCATGCTTGGCGTCTGGGTGACGCTCAGAAACAAAACAACAGCTGGATCCATGAACTCCCAGCATCCGCCGAGGCGTGGGATTTGAAATCTTCCAAAACTAGGCCTATAATTATTTTTCCGCGAATATTTAAAAAAGCATTTTCAGTTGACGTTTGCAACGTCCACTCGGCATTCGACAGACAATTTTGGACGACGTTTAAAACATCCAACAGGCGTTTAAGGGTTAATGACAATCCCTTGTTCCATTTTAGGCAAATCTTAAAAAGATGCCAGAAACAAATGTCTCTGGAGAGTTCTGTAGTGCGACAAGGGTCCAGTGACTCTCAAGCTGGTCCTAATGCCAGTTAAAAATGAAGAGGGGGAAGTAACCTTAGTGCCAGTAAAAAATGAAGACAAGTCCTTGATACCTGAAGTCCTGGAGGGGGGGATTCCCCTTCCAAACAACCTCTCCTCCTCTCCTCTCTGTCTTCCATACGCTAACTAGAGTCTTCCATAAGGTAAGAGTGATGTTAAATGAACATTTAACATTACTCTTATCTATTTCATTAGTCATTTATATTGACTTCTCATTGTTGTCTGTATGTAAAACTATATTTATTCTCCATAAAATGTGTTTTTTAAATATTTTTGGGTGTCTGGAATGCATTAACTGGATTTGTATTATTCCTTATGGGAACTGTTGTTTCAGAGTTCTTGAATTTCAGACTTCCTTAGACATTCTAGAACGGATTACGTACGAAATCCATGGTTCCACTGTAAATGCATTATATTCAACTTAGAGTTATGTTTGATCTACACTTTTTTTTTTTTCAAAATATCATTATTTCATCATACTCTGTGTACACTGTTTGTCATATTTTTATAGGCAGTCCACAGTTAAACACTTGCCTACATTCCATACCATCCAAGTAAGTATTAACATTAGCTTTCAATATATAAAAGATTAGAACAGAAAGTACTATTATACAATAACACTGGAGATATATTTACATGCACTTAAAAATCAATAACAAAAATAAAATAAATGTTCTGATATGATGAACCAAATGAAATACATATTTTATTAACTGTCGGCAAACCACGTCAACAATGAGCTAAGAATCACACACTCATCAAAGTAGACTCTTAATACAAGCTTTAATATAAAATATATTTTTGTGAGTTGAGATACATTAGACTGGGCTAAACTTACTAAATTTGAGCCATACAGAAGGAGCCTTCATAAAATATTCCCAGGCAGAGTACTATTTAGTTTTAAATTAACAAACAACAACTAGGGAGGATTTTTTAAAAATATTTCTGGTCATTGTTCATATCTCTCTCTCTCTCTCTCTCTCTCTCTCTCTCTCTCTCTCTCTCTCTCTCTCTCATAGACACACAGTTTGGTAGGTAGGTAGCCTACCTTTGTATACACATACAGCAGCTTTCTTAGCAGTTGTTACCATATTGTATTAGTGTATACACTCATGTATCATGAAACATTTTAAGAAGGAAATTTATTTCTGATTTTAGAGGGTCACACCATACATGAGATACAAAATGTGTGTGTGAATTATTGGCCTCAGCTGGGTGTTACACTTACAATATGTCCATATAGTACAGTACAATTAGGGTTTAACCTCAAAATTTAGAATGACAAACTGAAACTTTGGGAATATGTAGAGGTGAATTGTGTTATCTTCATCCAAAAAGTCCTAAAAAATCCAGTGACGGGTTTTTGAGTTATGGCCACAAAATGGCGGCCATTTTTGAATTTTCAGTTTTTCTCATTTATTGCTCCTAAAGGGTAAAATATTAAATTTGTAAATGAAATACAGATCAGGTTTTTATTATATGATACTTGTAGAAGCTATTTACATAAATTTCTTGAGTACTAACAGCATCAGTGTGAAATTATGTGCCTTTAAAAATTTCCGTTACTAGCAGTTGACAGGAATATTCCCATTCCTGCTATTGGAAAACTAATTGGTATATCAAAATTATTATCTAAATAAATCATCTGCAGAATTTTCTTGTCTTTTAAATGACACCAAAAGGACATTTCTATGATATGCCACTGCCGTGGTATCTTTGTATATATATATATATGTATATGTATATATATATATATATATATATATATATATATATATATATATATATATATATATATATATATATATATATATATATATATATATATATATATATATATATTATACTTACATCTGCAGGCATACTTTTTCTGTGTGCGTGACAAATCAGTATAATATATAATACATACTATGAAATGTTTAGTACTGTATGATCATTAATATTTCTCTTTTTTTCAGGTAGAGTAAAACACAGCGAATTCAGCTACTGAAAGGCACAGAAATGGAAGACAAATCAAAATTTTGCATATTGTGCGAGCCCACTGGCATTAACTGTTTTGGTGAAACTGTGCGCGTCATTAGAGGTTTGGATAAAATAATTGAGAGTAGTACTTCAAAAGAGGACAATGTAAAAGAATTACTGAAAAACAAGAGCTCCGTTGTTGCCCATGTGAAATGTAGAAAAGACTACACACGTCGCTTGGAGTCCGCACCTAGAAAAGTTCACACGACCCATGAAATCAGGCAAGAGTTCGATTTTAAATCCCAGTGTATATTTTGCGAGAAGAAAATTGCTGTGGATGTGAGAAATTTAGGAAGACAACTTCTTATGAGTTTAGTGTCGTGGAAACACTAGAATTTGTTAACAACATTCGCACAAATGCTGAAAAACGAAATGATAACTGGGGGAGAGGTTCTTCTCCGAGTGTCCAATGTCATTGACCTTGTCACAGCTGAGGGACGGTACCATCATACATGCTACAAATACTTCTTGAGGCCAGGCAGTGCAAAGCCAGGAACAGCTACACAACAGGGACGAAAAATGGATAAGGAAAAGTTAATAGCATTTATCAAACTGTGTGAGTATTTGGAAAAAAATGATGAATGCCAGTATTCTGTTGATGAATTAACGTCAATTATGAGTACCTATGAAAACGCTGGTATTAATTAGGGTAATCAATACTTGAAGAAGAAACTCAAGAACCATTATGGAAATCAAATAACAATAGTTGATAAGATAGGTAAGAGTGGAGTGGTGTGTTTCACTGAATGTATGACAGATATTTTAACGGATGAATGGTATGATGCACGAAAAAGTGATCCTGCTGAAGATGCTAGAAGACTGATAGAAACTGCTGCTCTGATAATTCACAATGACATTTGTTCAAAGGCTTACAATTGTGAAGTATTCCCTTCAGCAGAGCAAGTAATTTTTGGAAATTGTGAGCTTGTTCCAGATTATCTTCGTATGTTCATTGATGGAATCTTGAAACCGAAAAAAAATGATAATCAAATACAAAGAAAGTCAATCAGTATATAGCATACTATCATTGCTGCTGTTCGTCCTAGATCATTTGTCTCGCCCATACAAACTGGTCTGGGTGTTCTCTACACAGAAAGTATGGACAAGAGTACTGATTGACATCGTTTCTAACCTAGGATTCTGTGCCCCATATGTATGAAGCATCAGCTACAATGAACCCATCAACTGCAGTAGATCCACAGTCTTATATCCAATTTGTATATGATAATGCTGACTATAATGTTGCAACTTTAGATAATCATAATACATCCCACTCAATGGGAGGAATCAAGTGTGTGACACCAGCAGATCAAGTTCATGAAAACACGCCCATTCCCAGGGCTGAGAGAATTGACAGTGAGGCATTAGCAATTATGATTAATGATACACAGATTACTGTCAATGCAAACCAGTTATTCCATCGAATTATATGCGTTGCTAGAAGTGATTCTGACCTTGCATCATATCTGGGATATGAACTTGGACCTCAACCACCTTCCCTCTTTGGTGATTTTTCTATGAGAAAAGCAAAAAAATCTGCACTTGTACCAGTCATTCAGGCATTGGCACCTGTGAAAATGTTCCTCCAGCTGGAGCAGTGTATATTTTAGATGGTGGCTACCTTCTTCATCATGTTGTGTGGCAACGTCCTGCTACATTCAGTCAGATATGGTCTCGGTATACATCATTCATTAAACAGAATTACAGGAACGCTCATAGTATTTGATGGCTATGACTCACAGTACAAAAGATGAAGAACACTTTCGTCGAGGAAGGACACAATCATCTACAGATATAGCTGTAGAAAGCCACATACAAGTCCCAGTGTCTCAGCAGGAGTTCTTAGGAAATACTAAAAACAAAATAGGATTGATCAAACTCCTATCTACCCATCTGGAAGCTGCTGGGTGTAAGGTCCATCAGGTAGAGGCAGATGCTGACAGATTGATAGTAACAACAGCAACTCATTTACGAGATTCAGGACAGGAATCAGTTATTGTGGGGGAGGACACTGATCTTCTTGTCCTCTTAATTGCACTTGCCAAACCTCAGACTGATATCAAAATGATGATCCCAGCAAACGAAGCACATCCTGATAAAATATTCAGCAGTGAAAGAATTCAGAGCAAAATGGGGGACATGACTGACAGCTTGCTCTTCCTGCATGCAATAACAGGTTGTGATACCACCTCTGCTCTGTATTGCAAGGGTTAAAGGGTTCCTTATAAATGATTTCGGGAGGATCCTGTACCAAGTCACAAGATGCAAATTTTTAATGACCCCCAGGCCTCTGCAGATGATATAGCTGCTGCTAGAGAAGCATTTCTTCTTGTCCTGTATGGAGGAAAGCCAGAAGATAGTCTTGATAAACAAAGGTACTTTAATTACTTAAGGACGATAGCTAAACAGCCTGTACATGCCAAATTTGATCTAGCTACACTTCCTCCAAGATCAGCGGCAGCACGCCAACATTCTTATCATACCTTCCATCAAGTACAACAGTGACAAGGGATTACTCTAGACCCCACTGACTGGAAGTTATAAAATGACCAAGACCAGTAACATTGCTTAAAGAGCCCGTACCACATTCCCTACTTCATCTTATAACTTGTAATTGTAGAAAGGTTGTGAACTGAACTGCAGGTGCAGGAGAAGTGGACTCCCCCAGTACACATATGTGTGGGTATTGTGCTGGGCATGGGTGCAATAATCAGTGTCATTTGATGAAGATATAGATGGATATGTAGAAGAACATAGCTAAACTGAAAACGAAGACTATTCTCAAGCCTTACAGAAAAAGAAAAGGAAATAATTTACGAGAAATAATAAAGAATGATTCATATTTTTGTTTTAGCATAATTAATGCCTAATCCCTTGTGCGTAAAAGTGGAGTTTCATCAAGTTGAAGTTATTTTTTGTCTGTACAGCTGTATAGTTGAAAACTAATTTTGATAGTTTTTTTTCCACATTGTATTGTATTGCAAGTAGTTACCGGTTATATGCTCAGTTCACTACATAATTTTTATGGTAATTGTGGTTATGTGACCTAGAATTTATCCTCAACTAATTATAATGTCATAAGCATGTATATGAATGTCTTCAACAGCAAAATGTTGACGATTGCATGTAGGAACTAGGTAATTGCTAATGGAACCCAATTGAAGTACATGTATTCAAACGAAGATACCCCCGCAATGGTGCGTCCTAGAAGTATCATTTTGGTGTCATTTGAAAGACAAGAAGATTCTGCAGATTGTTTATTTAGTAACAATTTTGATATACCAATTATTTTTCCAATAGCAGGAATAGGAATATTCCTGTCAACTACGAGTAACAATTTTTTTTAAATAAAGGCCCATAATTTCACACTGATGTATTTAGTACTGATGAAATTTATTCAGATAGCTTCTAAAACTACCATATAACACAAAATAATGTATATTTCGTCTACCAATTTTATTTTTTCACCCTTTAGGAGCAATATATGAGAAAAACTAAAAAATCCAAAATGGCCGCCATTTTGTGGCCATAACTCGAAAACCCGTCAATGGATTTTTTGGGACTTTTTGGATGAAGATAACACAAATCACCTCTACATATTCCGAAAGTTTCAGTTTGTCATTCTAAATTTTGAGGTTTGAGCTAAAATTGAGCTAATTGTACTGTACTAATATGTCAAATAGGATATTACAGCTGTATTTAAGATGGTAATGATAGTGAAATTGATATTTTACTTACTGAATCCATTATACTGTATTATTATCATGTTATATCATCATTGTAATCTGACAAAAAACTGATCTGCCATATCCATATAAGTAGGGTAGGCTAGTGTTAAGTTCTCAGAATCAGCATATTAAGCCCTACTGCCAGAATAATTAGAATCGTGTTTTAGTTGCAAAAGAAATGGATTATTACTGGAATTGTTTTTATTGTTGTACATCAAAAAAATATAAAACAGGTATACAAAGGTAAACTAACACATCCCTCAAGTCATAAAACAGCTGTTTCTCAATTTGGTTGTTTATGGCAGTGCTTGATGATGTTTATGATAAGTGGTTGTTAATTATAAGAGATGGTTATAAATTGTTATACAGTATAAGCATCCATAAGTTTGGTAATCTTGTTTGAAAGCCTAACCTAGTATAATCTACTAAAACTGCAATTCACTTATAAGCAAAGCATAGTTTTTTTTTTATTTAACAAGGTGGGATTACAGACTATGAAGGAAAAGAGAGTAGCCTAATTTTATCTGGGCTATCAAAAATGCAACTCACATGATACAATACACAAGATGTATAATGAAATCATGTTTTTGGGACAAAATTTAAAGGGTATCATATGTGAAATCCGATGATATTTCATTTGTTTTGCTTATACAGTAATTTGATAAATTTCCCTCATAGTGTTTCCTTACTCGAATTCCACCAAGTATTACATCAGTCTTATTGTCCTGTAGGCTGGGCTCTTTCGGTATTTTATTTTTAAGAAAATTTTTTAAAAGTTACCATTAATCTACTGTTTTATTATGATTACTGATTACTCATTATGCCGTATCTTAGAAAAGTGTGTGCAAGTGTGTGTGTACAGTAAACCCCCAGTATTCATGGGGGATGCATACCCCCAAATAGCTAAAATCCACGAATACCTAAAACCCCTCTAAAAACGCTGCCTATTTTGAGTTTAAACACAAAAAAAAAAAACTCTAAAACTGCTTATACCTGAGCATTTTAATAGTCTTATCACAAAAAGTGTATTTAGTCATGAAAATGATATGAAAATACACACTCGCATACACTTTTCCAAGATACTGCATAATGAGTAATCAGTAATCATAATAAAACAGTAGATAAATAGTAACTTTTAAAAAATGTTCTTAAAAATAAAATACCAAAAGAGCCCAGCCTACAGGACAATAAGAATGATGTAATACTTGGTGGAATTCGAGTAAGGAAACACTATGAGGGAAATTTATCAAATTACTGTATAAGCAAAACAAATGAAATATACCATATTTACTCGTTATCATCGGATTTCACATATGTTACCCTTTAAATTTTGTCCCAAAAACATGATTTCATTATACATCTTGTGTACTGTATCATGTGAGTTGCATTTTTGTTAGCCCAGATAAAATTAGGCTACTCTCTTTTCCTTCATAGTCTGTAATCCCATCTTGTTAAAAAAAAAAACCTAGGCTTTGCTTATAAGTGAATTGCAGTTTTAGTAGATTATACTAGGTTAGGCTTTCAAACAAGATAACCAAACTTATGGATGCTTATATAACAATTCATAACCATCTCTTATAATTAACAACCACTTATCATAAACATCATCAAGCACTGCCATAAACAACTAAATTGAGAAACAGCTGTTTTATGACTTGAGGGATGTGTTAGTTTACCTTTGTATACCTGTTTTATATTTTTTTGATGTACAACAATAAAAACAATTCCAGTAATAATCCATTTCTTTTGCAACTAAAACACGATTCTAATTATTCTGGCAGTAGGGTTTAATATGCTGATTCTGAGAACTTAAACACTAGCCTACCCTACTTATATGGATATGGCAGATCAGTTTTTTGTCAGAGTACAATGATGATATAACATGATAATAATACAGTATAATATATTCAGTAAGTAAAATATCAATTTCACTATCATTACCATCTTAAATACAGCTGTAATATCCTATTTGACTTATTAGTACAGTACAATTAGCTCAATTTTAGCTCAAACCTCAAAATTTAGAATGACAAACTGAAACTTTGGGAATATGTAGAGGTGATTTGTGTTATCTTCATCCAAAAAGTCCCAAAAAATCCAGTGACGGGTTTTTGAGTTATGGCCACAAAATGGCGGCCATTTTGGATTCTTTAGTTTTTTTCATTTATTGCTCCTAAAGGGTGAAAAAATAAAATTGGTAGACGAAATATACATTATTTTGTGTTATATGGTAGTTTTAGAAGCTATCTGAATAAATTTCATCAGTACTAAATACATCAGTGTGAAATTATGGGCCTTTATTTAAAAAAAATTCTGTTACTCATAGTTGACAGGAATATTCCTATTCCTGCTATTGGAAAAATAATTGGTATATCAAAATTTTTACCTAAATAAACAATCTGCAGAATCTTCAAATGACACCAAAATGACACTTCTAGGACACACCATTGCGGAGGTATCTTCGTTTGAATACATGTACTTCAATTGGTGCCATTAGCAATTACCTAGTTCCTACCATGCAATCGTCAACATTTTGCTGTTGAAGACATTCATAGATCACATGCTTATGACATTATAATTAGTTGAGGATAAATTCTAGGTCACATAACCACAATTACCATAAAAATTATGTAGTGAACTGAGCATATAACCGGTAACTTGTGGAAAAAAAATATCAAAATTAGTTTTCAACTATACAGCTGTACAGACAAAAAATAACTTCAACTTGATGAAACTCCATTTTTACGCACAAGGGATTAGGCATTAACAAAAATATGAATCATTCTTTATTATTTCTCGTAAATTATTTCCTTTTCTTTATCTGTAAGGCTTGAGAATAGTCTTCATTTTCAGTTTCGCTATGTTCTTCTACATATCCATCTATATCTTCATCAAATGACACTGATTATTGCACCCATGCCCAGCACAATACCCACACATATGTGTACAAGGGAGTCCACTTCTCCTGCACCCGCAGTTCAGTTCACAACCTTTTCTACAATTACAAGTTATAAGATGAAGTAGGGAATGTGGTACGGGCTCTTTAAGCAATGTTACTGGTCTTGGTCATTTTATAACTTCCAACCCCAGTCAGTGGGGTCTAGAGTAATCCCTTGCCACTGTTGTACTTGATGGAAGGTACGATAAGAATGTTGGCGTGCTGCCGCTGATCTTGGAGGAAGTGTAGCTAGATCAAATTTGGCATGTACAGGCTGTTTAGCTATCGTCCTTAAGTAATTAAAGTACCTTTGTTTATCAAGACTATCTTCTGGCTTTCCTCCATACAGGACAAGAAGAAATGCTTCTCCAGCAGCAGCTATATCATCTGCAGAGGCCTGGGGGTCATTAAAAATTTGCATCTTGTGACTTAGTACAGGATCCTCCCGTAATCTTTTATAAGGAACCCTTTTACCATTGCGATACAGAGCAGAGGTTGTATCGCAACCTGTTATTCCATGCAGGAAGAGCAAGCTGTCAGTCATGTCCCCCATTTTGCTCTGAATTCTTTCACTTCTGAATATTTTATCAGAATGTGCTTCGTTTGCTGGGATCATCATTTTGATATCAGTCTGAGGTTTGGCAAGTGCAATTAAGAGGACAAGAAGATCAGTGTCCTCCCCCACAATAACTGATTCCTGTCCTGAATCTTGTAAATGAGTTGCTGTTGTTACTATCAATCTGTCAGCATCTGCCTCTGCCTGATGGACCTTACACCCAGCAGCTTCCAGATGGGTAGATAGGAGTTTGATCAATCCTATCTTGTTTTTAGTATTTCCTAAGAACTCCTGCTGAGACACTGGGACTTGTATGTGGCTTTCTACAGCTATATCTGTAGATGATTGTGTCCTTCCTCGACGAAAGTGTTCTTCATCTTTTGTACTGTGAGTCATAGCCATCAAATACTATGTGAGCGTTCCTGTACTTCTGTTTAATGAATGATGTATACCGAGACCATATCTGACTGAATGTAGCAGGACGTTGCCACACAACATGATGAAGAAGGTAGCCACCATCTAAAATATACACTGCTCCAGCTGGAGGAACATTTTCACAGGGTGCCAATGCCTCAATGACTGGTACAAGTGCAGATTTTTTTGCTTTTCTCATAGAAAAATCACCAAAGAGGGAAGGTGGTTGAGGTCCAAGTTCATATCCCAGATATGATGCAAGGTCAGAATCACTTCTAGCAACACACATAATTCGATGGAATAACTGGTTTGCATTGACAGTAATCTGTGTATCATTAATCATAATTGCTAATGCCTCACTGTCAATTCTCTCAGCACTGGGAATGGGCGTGTTTTCATGAACTTGATCTGCCGGTGTCACACACTTGATTCCTCCCATTGAGTGGGATGTATTATGATCATCTAAAGTTGCAACATTATAGTCAGCATTATCATATACAAATTGGATATATGACTGTGGATCTACTGCAGTTGATGGGTTCATTGTAGCTGATGCTTCATACATATGGGGCACAGAATCCTAGGTTAGAAATGATGTCAATCAGTACTCTTGATCTATACTTTCTGTGTAGATGAACACCCAGACCAGTTTGTATGGGCGAGACAAATGATCTAGGACGAACAGCAGCAATGATAGCATGCTATATACTGATTGACTTTCTTTGTATTTGATTATCATTTTTTTTCGGTTTCAAGATTCCATCAATGAACATACGAAGATAATCTGGAACAAGCTCACAATTTCCAAAAATTACTTTCTCTGCTGAAGGGAATACTTCACAATTGTAAGCTTTTGAACAAATGTCATTGTGAATTATCAGAGCAGCAGTTTCTATCAGTCTTCTAGCATCTTCAGCAGGATCACTTTTTCATGCATCATACCATTCATCCGTTAAAATATCTTTCATACATTCAGTGAAACACACCACTCCACTCTTACCTATCTTATCAACTATTGTTATTTGATTTCCATAATGGTTCTTGAGTTTCTTCTTCAAGTATTGATTACCGTAATTAATACCAGCGTTTTCATAGGTACTCATAATTTACATTAATTCATCAATAGAATACTGGCATTCATCATTTTTTTCCAAATACTCGCACAGTTTGATAAATGCTATTGACTTTTCCTTATCCATTTTTCGTCCCTGTAGTGTAGCTGTCTCTTGTTACTTCAGTAGAGACCTGCCAGAGGGGGGAAGACAACTAGCCTGACTCCTCTATGGGCATCTTTCTGCTCGGAAAAGTTGTCCTCTGGTGGATGCTCATTCTCGGGGCGTGGGGAAGAGCTCTCACCTAATCCAATTTCCCTTTCATTTGAAGGCTACTTCTCTGGTAACCCCACAAGGCATTGGTGATGTGCCCCCAGGTGCTGCACTCAACATCATCCTTGGGTGATATCTTCCTCTACTCGCTGCAACCTAAGGCCACACTTGGCAAGAAGTCCTAAAAGAGATTAAGTCACCATTGTTGTCAGTGTCTTCGTTGTCGAGTGCTATCGCCTCCCATTCTTCCAAAGCTAGCAAGCAGAGGCAGAAGAAGGCTGCCTCACCCTCTAGCAGGAAGTCTTGTAGAAATTCCAGCAGCCAGCCCTCTTCTGCAGAGACAGCTGACGGGTCTCTCACTAGTACCGCGAGTAACACTGCACCAGTTGCCAAATGCTTGGGTGAAACTGCTACCTGGGGTTCTCTAGACCCCTGGTACATTGGTACCAGGCTGGCAAGGGTCCCTGGTCTACATACCAGGGTCTGGCTGCCAGCGCAGCCCAGTGAGAGAAGGTGAAAAGAGCAAGCAGGTGCTCACTCTCCCACAATTCCACTCTTTGAAGAGAGCAGCTTGGGTCCAGGAATAGTGGCCTGGTCCGGTCACCCAGGCCAGGCAAGAGGAAGGTCCCCAACTCAGTCTTCTTCACCTGTAGAAGCTCCAGCTTCTAAGGAGACTGGTGCACACTTGCAGGACAGCCTCCGCCCACATTCGTGTGAGCAGAAGCACTCTCCCCGAACTCATGCACACATCATCACCGCAGGTTGATGACTGCCCATGGCCTCGCCCTCTTGTCAGGACTTTTGTTTTTGACAGGCTGGAGAAGGGTGCTTGCAATTTCTCACCTGTCCCTCCCCCCCCCCACCTCCTCAGCAGGTTTGGGACTGGGATGGTTCTCAATCCCATTCCAATGGGACAGTCCTCAGACTGGACAGGATGTATGCCCAAGTGGTTTAGAGATCGCCAGGGGGCTCTGGTGAGTGTCCCTCTCCTGCAGAGGCAGCAGCTCGGGAGGAGCGGGACCTGGGGGAACCCAAGAGTCCTATGCCCCAGGACTCGGACACCTCCAAGTTGCAGAGCCAATTTGTGATAATTAGGATGATACATCATTTTAAAGATTTCAAGGGAGAGCACGAGGCTTTTCCTGCAGACCGCTGTCCTGCCATTGAATCACTCTGGGGACCCCAGAAGAAACCCAGGGCATCAACCGGCCTGCCATGGTCTGAGCTTGCTAATATGGTCCTGGACCATGTGATTTCTCTTGTTTCTAGGCAAGAGAATTCCCTCTGGTCCAGCTGTTCATGGAAGACACTTCCTCTGCCTCTAGCTTGCCAGAGGAAAAATTTTATTCCTTGGAGAGCCCATTGTTTGACACCACAGGTTGACCTGGACCTGACCCCCATCTGTGTCCCAATCTGCTGCTGGGGTGTGTCTGTGCAGAGGGAGTCTCCCTCTTGCAGTCAGAGGCAGCGGCACTGGAATCAACTGCCATGACAGTGTTCCAGACAGTCTCATGGATTGATCTCTGATCCCTTACAGTGGCTAAGATAGCTTCCTCTTCAGGTGTTCGTACACCCCAGGAGGACACAGTGTTTAAGAGACTGATGCTGTCTGGAGGTAGGGTTATTACCTACCTCGCCCACCAGACATTAAACCTATGGGCAAACCTAGTGCTGAAGAGGCAAGACACTGTGCTGTCTCAATTCTCTAAGTTTGTTGGTCCCAAGTCAGCTTTGATACTCAGGAACAGACCAGTACAGGTATTGGGATCTTCCTCCTCCTTTGTCAGAGGTGAGGTGATGACCACAGTGTATGTTAAGAAAAACAAATTATTTTTAAAATTTGCTATTTCTCAAATACCCCTCTGCTAGGATAGCTGTAATTCCTGTGTCAGGTGGGAGGACAACAGATCTGGAAACTAAAATTAATAGGATCATTTATTCTGAACTATCAATTGACCTATCCCTTTTGGGTGATTCAAGCATTTATTGTTTAATGTTTGTTTTTTCCATTTACATGAGTGGGGAAGTTGGGGGGGTACCTAATAATTTTTTATAAAAATTTCTAATTTTGAAATAAATCTTACCTCTCTGTTATGATACCTGATTTGCATACTGACAAAAAGGAGGTGGGAAAAAGATGCGAGAACAAATAACTGTAAACCACAAGGAAACAACAAAATTCCACCAGGAATAAGATGCTTCTTACCTCTAATTAGAATCCACCTGCTGATATTGTAGCCAAAAGAGAACCAGTTCATTAACCCTTAAACGCCGAATGGACGTATCGTACGTCGACTAAAATTGTCTGTCGGGTGCCGAGTAGACGTACAGTACGTCAACTACAAAAAGTTTTTTAAATACTTTCAGAAAAATAGTTGTAGGCCTAGTTTGCGAAAGACTTTAAATTACACACCTTGAGGGATGCTGGGAGTTCACGGATCACGCTGTTGTTTTGTTTACAAGCATTACCCAGCCACCCATGCACGAATTTCTTTCTTCTCGCACTCCAGAGCATCAGCAACGCATCTCAGAAATTCTTTCGTCACTTTGTCGTAATTTTTGCACCGTTTTATATTAGCCGTTACATAAAGTTTTATATATGAAAATGTGCGCAATTTCATGTAGAATACAACAAAAAATAACTCGTGGTTGTAGCTTTTATCAGTTTTGAAATATTTTCATATAAATCATGATGTGCCAAAATTTCAACCTTCGGTCAACTTTGACTCGACCGAAATGGTCAAAAAACGCAATTGTAAGCTAAAACTCTTACATTCTAAGAAATATTCAATCATTTACCTTCATTTTGCAACAAACGGGAAGTCTCTAGCCCAATATTTCGATTTATGGTGAATTTTTAAAAAAAATTTTTTCTTTACCTCCGCACGCGGTAACTCAGCTGAAAATCTCAGACTTTCTTTAGTCACCTTGTCGTAATTTTCACACCGTTTTATATTAGGCCTTACATAAAGTGTTATACATGAAAATGTGCGCAATATCATGTAGAATACAACAAAAAATAACTCATGGTTGTAGCTTTTATCAGTTTTGAAATATTTTCATATAAATCATGATAAATAGAAAAAATTCGACCTTCGGTCAACTTTAACTCGACCGAAATGGTCAAAAACTGCAATTGTAAGCTAAAACACTTACAGTCTAGTAATATTCAATCAAAATTACCTTCATTTTGCAATAAACGGGAAGTCTCTAGCACAATATTTCGATTTATGGTGAATTTTAGAAAAAAAACTTGTTTTTACGTCCGCACGTTACGAATTCATGCATCATTTTGTTAAAATATTTTCTCTGTGTTGCTTTGATCATTTTACAATTTGTTATATACCAAAATCATCGCAATTTAAGTGTACAATACAACGAAAAAAAAATAACTCATTAGCCTTAACCGTTTTGCTCACAGCACAATTTGTATACAATTATATATGAAATTTTTTTTTGCGCTGTCATATACTGTATTCCAATATTTATATATGATTATATTTTTTTTCATTTCTGATGGTTGCATACTAAACTTCAGGCAATGACAAAAAAAGGAGCCAAAAATGAACTCTTAATCTTAAAAACTAAGCGTGCTGTGATTTAAAAAAAAAAAACTTTTTTTCCGCTTTGGCACTAACTCCTGAATGCCGCCGGCATACGACAGACACTTTTGTAAATAGAGGCTCAGCGTTTAAGGGTTAAGGTACAAGGACCTATGAAAGATGCTGGAGGTTTCTTGGAAGGGACACCACTCTCACTTTGATGAAATTGAGGCAAAAGGCCTTGTGCCTAGGCCAGCAGAGCAAAGACAGTAAATGAATGAAGGCTGTAACTTAGCCTAAAATAAGCACCTTCATACTACCCAAAATATTTCCTAAGTAAACAGAAAATGCTAGAGTAAAGCTACCCTAATCATTCACAATATGTGTTCCCTTGTCGTAACTAGGGCGAAGTGCTTTGCGTGATTCGTACTAAATCTCTCCATCTTGTAAATAGTGCAAGGCAAATATGGAATTACATCTCCACTCGGCTGCACTGATATCACTCAAAGCTGGAAATCGAAGGTAATTGCCTCTGCTCTCACCTCATGAAACTTACCTTCAGAAGTGGGAAGAAAGAGGGGTCTAGATTAGGTTGCACTTCCTTGACCAGTTTCTCAAATAGACAGGCCATGTCGATCTGGTTTTGAACAATGTCTGAGGTCCCTAGTCCTTTGCCCCTAGAGACCATGCTGTGACTGGACATGAGAGTTTTATACATCTGGCACAAAGGAAGACAGACTAAGGACACAAAAAAATGAGGACAAGCCTGAGACTTAAATATACTTTCTGTGCCTTAACCCCTTTCAAGATTAACCCGAGATATATCGTTATCAGTGTGCTAAAAATTTTGGACTTACCACAAGATATCTCGTTGAAAAGTTAAACGTGAATATTGGGATAATACGAGATTTCTCGTGGCTCAGTATTGTTACAGCAGGCTTCTCCGAGATATCTCGTCCTATATCATACGTTTGGCAGTGGTATTTGCTGCTGGAAGTCGTGAGTTACCAACGATAATTTTCTGTATTTTTTTCGTACCGACGACGCGTCATTAGTAGCACTTCAGCTGCCATCTTTGACCTTTGTTTTTTTGTTTTTTGCATATTTTTGCCTAATTAGGTAAGTTTGGTTGCATTATTTGTCATCTTAGACTGATTATATGTTATATTATTGATTCATCGTGTTGCTGTTGTGTCTTTTGTTAGCTAACCCCATGAGTATTTTGTGGTATATAGAGTAACCGGTGATCTTGAGAGGTTGTTCGTTCAGTATGTACGTATTTTATATCGTATTTTAAGCCTGTTCTAAGTAAATTTGGTTGTTTATTTGTAATCTAAGACTATTTATATGTTATATTATTGACTTATTATGATGATTTCGTGTCTTTTGTTAGTCTCTTGACCATTTTGTGATACGTCAAGTATAATTTTTCCGAGGATTTTTTCCGTTTTTTACGATGAGTACGCACTATTTTACTAGCTCTCCAGTGGTGACTTTTAGAATCTTCTGTATTTCTTCATTTTCAAGTTTTAGGTAAGTTTCATTGTTCTTTTTTTTATTTTAGACTGTTTATATGCTATATTGTCGAGTAATTTGTTAGTATCTTGACTATTTATTTATTATTCTAGCCTTTTATTTATTTTTTATTTTAGCCCAGTTATGGCAAATTACCATGACAACAGTGATACTGAGGAATCATTTACAGAGCTTGAAAGTTCTGGCTCAGAAGGCGACGATTCAAGCTTGGATGATTCCAGTGACGATGACAGCGATACCAATACAGATACAGATACGGTAATGGATGAAACACAATGAAGGAGAATCGCAGATTCTACTCCCCTCCCCCTCGATTTCCATTCACAGGGACAACAGGTCTCAATATCCCAGGGAATATTGAAAGTATGTCGCCTTTAGATTTTTTCCATGTATTTTTTGATGACGAACTGATTGAACTTATTTGCACTGAAACCAATAGATTTGCTGAGCAATGCAATGCAGACCCAAATACGTGGCGACCCAAATACGTGGCATCCTGTAACTCCACCTAAACTCAGAGTTTTCTTAGCACTAAATACTTTGAAAGGAATTGTGAAGAAGCCTGAAGAATCCTTGTATTGGTCTAAAAATCCACTTCTTAGAACCCCAATTTTTGCTGAAACTATGCCTTTCAAAAGATACAAGAAAATCAGGCAGTAACTGCATTTTTCTGATAATGAAGCATACGATGCAAATTCGCATCCTAATCCCAAACTGAATAAGATATATCCTATTTATGTGCACTTAGAAATAAATTTAGAACTGTCTACACCCCACAAAGAGATATTTCAATTGATGAGTCTCTTGCTATATAAAGGAAGATTGGGATGGGTACAATTTATCCCATTGAAGAGATCAAGATTGGCATAAAGTTCTTTATGTTATGTGAAGCAAGCACAGGATATGTGTGAGTTTTTGATTTATGTAGGTAAAGGAACACAATTCGACCAGGATTTCAATGAATTGCCTATATCCTCACAGGTTGTAATGACTTTATTGAAACCTCTTTTGAATAAAGGCTATTGCCTTACAATAGACAATTATTACACCAGTCCTGAGTTAGTGGATATTCTAGTAAAATGTAGAACAGATTGCTATGGCACTGTTAGAATAAATCGAAAGACCTGCCAGTTTCATTGAAAACTGATAACTTGAAGAAGGGGGAAATGTCTGCTTATCGTAGAGGTAAAGTTATGGCCATGAGATGGAAGGATAAAAAGATGTTGTTCTACTCTCCACAGTTCACAATAGTGATGAAGTTGAAATTGCGGTAGGAGAGGTACAAAAAGAAGCCCAAAGTTGTATTAGACTATAACCACACAATGGGTGGTGTGGATAAGTTGGATCAAAACTTGGCAAATTATCCTGTTCCCAGGAAAAGAACAAAAAAAATATTACAAAAAAGTTTTCTTCCATCATCTAGATCTAGCCCTTTGGAATGCATATCAGTGTTTCAAGATGAGTAATGAAAATTGCTGTTCATCTCTCAAATTCAGGTTGGAAATAATTGATTCCACTCTGAAGAAGTATCATGCTGAAATCCCTCAAACAAGACCAGGTAGACCAACTATTTCAGCGAATCCTACCCGCTATTCGCGAAGGCATTTTCCAATTGACATTCCTCCTACACCCAAAAAGAAATTTCCTACAAGGCAATGTGTTGTTTGCTCTAAGAAAAGGGATAATAATGGAAAACCGAACAGACGAGTGTCTCGCCACATGTGTGAGATATGTGAAGTTAGTCTGTGTATAACCCCTGCTTCAAATCATACCACACAAAATGATTGGGAAATACACTGGTTTATGTGAAGTGAATTTTTTTTTTTTTTTTTTATCCAAATGAAGAGAAATATATGATTTTGTTTATTCTAATGGTGACATTTTTTTTTACTCAAATGAAATGAAAAAATACTTTTGTTTATCAAAATGAAGTGGAAAAATAAAAAGTTATCAAGCATCAATATGTTTTTTATTCAATTCCTATTATCAAAATTACTAAAACGAAGCATACGAGATATCTCGTGATAGAACAAAATGATTATAATTTATACGAGATAACTCGTTATTGGCCATAAAAAGGTCTCAAGTGGAGTTTCTAAAAATTACAATTTTACATAAAATAATCACAATTTTCTGTTGAAATCAAATTAGAATAGAGTCTAAAGTTATATTTTAATTTAATTCAATAAAACAATTAGATTCTTTTTGAAACATTATGTTGAAAAAATAAGTCTTTTAAGGGGTTAAAAAGGGCAAAAAGGAAAGGACTGTTCCTTGGAAAGTAAAGCCCATATTGTCAAATCTTTTAGGAAGGCCGAGTTTAAAGGTTTAAGGGTTTAAATTGAGGCACACTTAAATATGCAATGCTCAAGTCCCAGCCCACTGGTTTAATGGAACATAAAGGAATCTAGATTTAAGGAACTGAAGGCTTCCTAAATGACTAGGTTAGCAGAGATCCAGACCAGAATATCTTAATATGGATGCTAGCAGTATCTCTTTATAGCGTAAGCAGACACACCTTAGTGAAGCATAAATGAGTAATGAACTTCATTAAGTTATTAAAGGGGTATGGGTGCAGGAAATCTTCTTGGAAAAGCACCAAGCTCTAAAGACTGACCACTGTCTCTCATACAGTGCATAGATTGCCTTCTGAAATTAATGACTGATCTTCTGCACCCCTTGATAAAATCTCTTGTTTGCTAGAGACAATCGAGTCTCCTCATGGCAGCTGAAGCATGGGGAGCTTCTGGTGAAATCTGATGCATCCTGGGTGCACGAAAAGATCCCCCCTTAGTGGGAAGGGTCTAGGGCAGTCTATCAGCTGAGACAGTAAATTTAGAACCATTCCCTGTATGGTGACCATAGTGTCACCAAGGTCATGTGTGAATTTGCTATCAGCTGAAATTGTCAGAACCCCTTGAATCATAGCGAAAGGGGAAAAAGTATTTAGGTCCAGATAAAACCAGATCAACAGCATGTCTACTGCCCAAGCTTTTGGATCCTGAACCAGCAGACAAAAGTAGAATTTTGTGGCAGAGATCTAGAAGTGCCCTCAACTCCCATCTACTCATGCAGACTTGTGGAAGCAGAGTCTATTCCAAAGACAAAGCTGGATCCTCCCTGTTCAGCTAATTGGCCACAATATTTATTTCCTGGCACAATTGAGGAAAAGAGAAACGTTCCATCCTTCTCCCCAGGTAAAAATGCAATTTGATCAGGAACAAAACTGAGTTTGTCTCTAAATTGCTTAAATAAGCCAGTTCTTGCCCTGCACTAGTTCTTCCAGTGCTAAAAGGATCTTCTACATTTTTCCTGGCACAGTTGAGGGAAAAAATGTTCCTTCCTTCTCCCCAGGTGAAAATGCAACTTGATCAGGAACAAAACTGAGTTTGTCTCAAAATTGCTTAGATAAGCCAGTTCTTGCCCAGCACTAGCTCTTCCAAAGCTAAAAGGATCTACATTTTTCCTGACACAATTGAGGAAAAAAATGCTCCTTCCTTCTCCTCACGTGAAAATGCAACTTGATCAGGAACAAAACTCTGTGTTTGTCTCTAAATTGCTTAGATAAGCCAGTTCTTGCCCTGCACTAGCTCCTCCAATGCTAAAAGGATCTTCTACATGCAAGCATCACTAGTCGATTTATGTGTCACTCCCATTCCTCTGCAGACCAAACCCCTGATGTGTCTGCCAGCTGCAACCACACCCCAACTTTTGGTCAACATGCCTGAATACCATGTAAGGTCCTGAGCTCTTCAACTGGAGGAAGGAACCTCATAAACCACGAGGTCAATGATTCCACCATCTCAAAGGCTTCTAAATCCCTGGGGACCAGAATTGCAAGAAAACTGGTTGATTTCTTATTCCATCAATTCTCCAGAAAGCATTGGATTGGCCTCATCCTTAGACTGGTTCCAGTTTCTCTATGGAAGCCATTTGTCTCAGCAGAAACAGCCATTTGAAATAATTATCAATATTCCCCAAAGACTTACTAATTTAGAAGATTGACTTTTGCCCTTAGGCTTCTCCTTGGCTGTCCACTAGATGCCCACCTGCCCAACTGGGACAGGGTTCGTTAAAAAATTTGGGGAGATGCAAAAAGTGGAAATAAGCATCCAGCATATCTACTAACTGCATCCAATCTTCCTCTGGATTGCTGCTAAAACCAAACTTATCACCTCCAGAGTAAATGGAGTAAAGCATTCAGTGCTGGTCTCTATCCCCCCTGAAGGATTAATACACCAGAAACAGGCGACTGTAGAAGCCATGGAACAACTTTGTAACAAATTCCACTATCCCCTTGCATAAGAAAATCTACATCTCGCTGCAGGATCTGGAGCTTCTCCTTGTAGTGTAGGCAGGAGGGGGAAACTAAAAGTGAACTCACTAGGAGAGCCTGGAAAAGTGCTGTAACTTTCTTTCTTTTGATACTCTGCACCAACATAAAAGGCAGGCTGTTGCTGTGGTTAAGGGCGCCTAAACACCTGTGAGTAACAAAATAACTCCCTGGGCTCTACTTTTCTACCTCCTGCAAAGTAGTGCCAAAGTCAAATCCTTCAGCAAAAAATGAAGGGGTGTCCCACAATTACATCAGTTCTGAGACTGAATAAATGAGAAAAGAACATAATTGTTCTTGGTACTCAATCTTAGCATTGTAAATAAGTACATAGACTCCCCCGGGAATAAGAAAACATTCTATCCAAGCAGAACACTCTGCATTAGCATTCTTCCATGCTGACAAAGTGGAGGTTGATGCCAATGCCGGAGCCTGAAGTGCCGATAATGTGGAGGCTAGAACCCAATGAGGTGACTGGCGCCAATGCCAAAAGCGTCTGATGCACTGACGATGTGGCAGCTGGTGTTAATGCTCAGTTAATGCCTAAGGAGACGCTGGTGCCTGAGTGGTGGCTGGTGCTACCACCAAAAGCATCTGAAGTGCCAATGATGTGGCAGGTAACACCCTAGGAGACACTGGCACCCAAGCAGCGGCTGCTAACTCCAAAAGCATTTGAAGATCCGACAATGTGGTGGGTATCACCCAAGGAGACACTGGTGCCTGAGTGGCCCTTGCCACTAATGCCAGTGTCTGACGACGTGGCAGTTAACACCCAATGAGGCGTTGGCGTCAGATGAGGTAGCAGTTGGCACTAACGCCAAAATCGCTGGAAGTACTGACGGCTAAAAAACCTGGCTGAGAAGAAACCATACCTCTGCGCTACTGAAATAGTAGCAGTCACCAGGTTCAAGGCCTGTTCAGGGAAGGAAGCGAGCATCAACACTGTAGAAGAGATCTAGCGCGCCTGAAAAGAACTGGAATATACACGAGGAGACCGGGAAAGACCCCACAGCACCCATGGAGAGTGGTATCGCAAACACAGTCTCGAACACTCTCGCCATCCTCATCTCAGTTCTTTCCAACAGTCCCTCCTTTTTCCTCTTAAGTGCCCAAGTTTCTGCCCCATATAATAGTACAGGCCTGATAATTGTCTTATAAATTTTCATTTTGAGCTTTAATGGCACTTTCTTGTCTAAAACAACTCCAGTTACTTCCCTCCACTTTCGCCATGCTTCTTTCACTATCTGTCTCACTGCTTTCTCAGTACCTCCTTCCTCTGCTATTTCTGATCCCAAGTAGTTAAACTCATTGTTCTGTTTTAGCAGTGTACCATCTTCCACTTGAATGTTTACTTCTTCATGTCCTTCTTTGCTACTAATCATTAGCTCTGTCTTTCCAATGTTCACTTTCAATCATTTCTTTTCTAGGGCTCCTTTCCATGCTAAAAACCTTTCTTACAGTTCTTCTTCTGTGTCTGCTATAATGACTAAATCATCAGCAAACATCAGTTCCCACAGTTCTTTGTTGTTCCTTAATTCTGATGTCAAAGTGTCTATATCAAACATCAGTTCCCACAGTTCTTCGTTGTTCCTTAATTCTGATGTCAAAGTGTCTATAACGACGAGGAACAAGAATGGACTCAGAGCTGACCCCTGATGGAGGCCGACCTCCAGCCTCAGTCTCCCCATATTTTGTCCGCACACTGGTTCTTGCCCCCTCATACATCATCTTCACTAACCGTACCAACTTCTCTGGTACTCCTCTCTTTCTCAACCACCAATAAACTACTCTTCTTGGTACCCTGTCATATGCCTTTTCAAGATCCACAAAACACATGTAAACTTTCCTGTTTCCTTCTAAATATTTCTCTTGGACTTGTCTTACTATAAAAATAGCATCCACTGCACTCTTTCCTTTCATAAACCCAAACTGCTGCTCACGTATATCTATCAACTCTCTCAACCTCCCTTCTACTATTCTTTCTAGTATCTTGAATGCATGCTCCAAAAGCTTTATTCCTCTGTAGTTCCCACAGTTTAACAAGCCTCCTTTATATTTTTACATTTTAATCATCCAACAACCATTCCAGTCCCTTGGCATTTCCTCTACATCCCAGATCTTTTCCAGTGGTAAGTGCACCCACTCTTTACCTATATTTCCCAATGTTTTAATAATTTCTATTGTTACCTCTGACTTTCCTGCAGCTTAATTTACTTTTCCTTTCTTTATAGCATTCTCGACTTCACTCTCTCTGATGTTTGCTGTTGGTCCTTCAACTGGAGGAACATTTTCCAGTTCTTCACACTCATTCTCAGTGTTTAATAGTTGTGAAAAATATTCTTTCCATCTTCTCTTGACCTCTTCTTCCTCAATGAAGATATTTCCATATTCATTAATAATTCCTACCTCTCCTACATCCTGCCTGTCTTTTCTTCTCACTCCTGCAACTCTGTAGATTATCTTTTCTCCATCTGGTGTTCCTATCTTCTCATACCACTCTCTCAAGGCTTCTCCCTTTACAATCACTACCTTTCTCTGTTTCCCCTCTTTGTTCTGTCTATACTCTTCTCTTGTTTGGTAGTTGTTATCTTCTTCCCACCCTTTTCTGGCTACACTCTTTTCCTTCACAGTTGTTTGAACCTCTTGATTCCACCACCATGTTTCTCTTTCCTGTTGCTGCTTACCACTTGTCCTTCCACACACCTCTACTGCTGCTGGAACCACAATCCCTTTCATATCAACACACATCACTTCAGGCAATTCTGACATTCCATTTATATATCTCTCTTCTCTGGCTCTTTCCACTTCTGAACTCTCTTTGTCTTCTCCCCCTTCAGCTTCCTAGTTTTGATCCTCCTATTCCTGGTTGGGGCTTTTCTTTTCCGTATTGCTTTCAACCTAAAATCTGCCACTGCCAGTTTATGTTGAGCTACAACAGATTCATTTGGAATAACCTTACAGTCCATAATGATTTTCTTGTCTTCCTTCCTAACCAAAACATAATCAATTCGTGTCTCATTCTGTCCACTTTTGTATGTTACCAGATGACTTCTCCTTTTCTCAAACTGTGTATTCATGACTATCAGATTCATAGCTTCAGCAAATTCCAACAATCTATCGCCTTCCTGCTTTCTTCTTCCAAAACCTCTTCCTCCATGTATTCCTTCAAAGCCATCAGAACTCTCACATACATGGGCATTCAAGTCCCCAGATAACACTAATAGTTCACTTCTTGGAACTCTTCCCATATTTTATTGATAAATTGCTGTGTACATTAATACTTGAAAATTAGTAAATCTTTTTTTATCATAAAAAATGTATTTAGTCATGAAAATACAATGAACATAAAGTAATTAGTGAATATTGCTCTACAAAAAATCTGCGAATTAGTAAATTTTCCGTGATGTATTTAGAGATATGTTCCACAGAAAAACCCATGACTAACCAAAGCTGCGAATGCTGAACCGTGATCTACCAGGAATCCACCGTAAGTTACCCTAAACTGCTTGGGCATCTTGAAACTGAAAAAATACTTTCTCTTCCTGTTGCAATACATCTGGATTTGCAAAAGCACATTTGAGATGTAAAAGGGGCTAAAGAGTGGTAATCACAAGTGGAACTCAGGACATTTTGTTTGCCAATTTATAATTCAATTCAAAGTTAATATCACAACGTGCCAGGCAGAACAGTACAAGTATAATGACAGGTTTGCACTTTGTATAAACACATTTGCTGAGGTACATTGCCAATTACTGTACAACTCGGTGAAAGACACTTAAAAATAAACCCCATGAATCTGGGTTTATCAACACATTATTAATGTTAACAAATTATTTTTCTTGAACACAAATTGAACACTCAACATATTGTAACTCATATAATGAATATAAAATAAAACATAATAAAAAACTACCTGATCTATTGGTATGATTTAGGTCATCTTGAGTCTCAAGGCTGATATCAACTTCAGAATTTTGCTGCTCCTTCATCCGGGCAAGTCGTCTTTCTTCTGCAAGTCTTTTGTTTCTCTCTACACGCTCCCTTTGTTCAGCTGTCAGAGTTACCTATATAAATGAACAAAATGTGAGATTACATGAATAATTTTATAACAACAGTGAAAGTTTAGGAGGGTTAGCAAAGCTTTTACACAGTAGTACTGTATCTCAAAAATACAAGATAACTGCAAAACACCAAAAGCTTCATGAAACAAGACAATAAAACTTGGTTAAAAATAAGAAATCCTGGCAAAACCTATTGAATACAGTATCCATCAAATAATTCTTAAGCTTGTATCTTCTAAAATGAAAGATACCGGAGAGTCTAACTACCTAAACAGATAAACTATATATCTAAAAAGAATGAAATAATAGTCAGTTAAGCATATTCTTCCACAGGGCCATTTAAACACTTACACATCACCAAAATTTATGCCACACTGGTCAATATAAACCAGGTCTCTTGAGGAGACTTCATAATCAGCAGTTTAAAATTATCAATCCCTAATGTTTTTTGTATAGTACTCTTATTGACTCTAGAAGTAGATAAGCATGTTTTTCTAATGAGGTCTGATAAAAATAAAGGACAAAACTGCATATTAGCGCATAACCTGAAGGAAGCACTACACCTACCTTTTCAGAGACAATAGTATGTAGAGATCATGAGAATGGAAATGATTACAGGTTGACCATCACTAATCCGGCAATCAGTAGTCCGGAACAATCAGTAATCCGGCATAAATTTCGGCAAGAGTAATTTCTCATGTTTCTGCACTAATTTTCAAATTTCCTGGGTCGCTGCGATAACTCGCTCGCCGGCCACTTCGATTTGGTGGCGCAGTGTGCTGCATCAACAAACTGGTAGCCTAGCCTACATTATACTGAACTCTATTCACATATATTAACAATATTATACAAACATTAACATAACGAATGTGCATCTTTTTCATGGATCTTTTAAAAAGTTATGCTTTACTACATTGTTTCCAATTGCGTATACTGTATTCTCATATTGCCTTTGTATTATAAATTGCGATCAATGTTTCGTTCTGGGAATCGATATTGTGGTGTTTATTTCGCCGCATTTAACTAAGTTCAAAGCGCTTTTCTTGCTTGTAGTTAGCGTAAATGAATATGGATAATTTACTTATTTGGGACAAGGATATTTTTCGTTATACGAAGTGTTATTAAGTCGAAATATAACTTAAATATATCTCATTGTGAAATTAATTTAGCTATTTTTTTCGTTAACCCTTAAACGCCGAGCCTCTATTTACAAAAACGTCTCCCGTATGCGGCGTTTTTTGAGTTAAAATGAAGCGGAAAAAATTTTTTTAAAAATCACAGCACGCTTTAGTTTTAAGATTAGAGTTCATTTTGGCTCCTTTTTCTTTGTCATTGCCTGAAGTTTAGTATGCAACCATCAGAAATGAAAAAATATCATTATCATATATAAATATTGAAATATATGACTTAAAAAAAAATGTTTCATATATAATTTTATACAAATCACGCTGTGAGCAAAACAGTTAAAGCTAACGGGTTATTTTTTTTTTCTTTGTATTGTACACTAAATTGCGATGATTTTGGTATATAACAAATTTTAAAACGATCAAAGCAACACAGAGAAAATATTATCACAAAATGATGCATGAATTAACGTAACAACGGACATAAAAAAATGTTTTTTTCAAAAATTCACCATAAATCGAAATATTGTGCTAGAGACTTCCCGTTTGTTGAAAAATGAAGCTAATTGATTGAATATTACTAGACTGTAAGTGTTTTAGCTTACAATTGCAGTTTTAAAATTTCAGTCGAGTTAAAGTTGACCGAGTCAAATTTTTTCTATTTATCGTGATTTATATGAAAATATTTCAAAACTGATAAAAGCTACAACCATGAGTTATTTTCTGTTGTATTCTACATGAAATTGCACACATTTTCATATATAAAACTTTTTGTAACGACTTATATAAAACGGTGCAAATATTACGACAACGTGAAAAAGAATTTCAGAGATGTTCGCCAAGTTACAGGCGCAGACGTAAGGAAAATGTTTTTTCAAAAATTCACCATAAGTCGAAATATTGTGCTAGAGACTTCCAATTTATTGCAAAATGAAGGTAAACGATTGAATATTACTAGAATGTAAGAGTTTTAGCTTACAATTGCGTTTTTACCATTTCGGTCGAGTTAAAGTTGACGAAGGTTGAAATTTTCTTGGTTATCGTGATTTATGTGAAAATATTTCAAAACTGATAAAAGCTACAACCATGAGTTATTTCTGTTATATTCTATATGAAATTGCACACATTTTTCATATATAAAAGTTTATGTAACAACTAATGTAAAACGATGCAAATGTTAAACAACGTGTGAAAAAGAATTTCTGAGATGTTCGGCGAGAGTTACTAGCGCAGACGTAAGGAAAAGTTTTTTCAAAAATTCACCATAAATCGAAATATTGTGCTAGAGACTTCCAATTGGTTGCAAAATGAAGGTAAATGATTGAATATTACTAGAATGTAAAAGTTTTAGCTTACAATTGCGTTTTTGACTATTTCACCGAAATCAAAGTTGACGAAGGTTGAAATTTTGGCAGTTATCATGGTTTATATGAAAAATATTTCCAAACTGATAAAAGCTACAACCATGGGTTGTATTTTTGCTGTATTTTACATGAAATTGCGCACATTTTCATATATAAAACTTTATGTAACGGCTAATATAGAACAGTGCAAAAATTACGACAAAATGAAGAAAGAATTTCTGAAATTTTCGGCTTAGTTTCCACGCGGGCGTAAGAAAAAAGTTTTTTCAAAAATTCACCATAAATCGAAATATTGTGCTAGAGACTTCCAATTTGTTGCAAAATGAAGGTACATGATTGAATATTACTAGAATGTAAGAGTTTTAGCTTACAATTGCGTTTTTCGACCATTTCGCTGAGTCAAAGTTGACCAAGGTTGAAATTTTTGTAGTCGGCAGACGAATGGTATGTCCACTTGGCACCCAACAGACAATTTTAGTCGACGTATGATACATCCAGTAGGCGTTTAAGGGTTAATATATAACGTTCGCGGGAATCGTTAACTGGCCGTTTGGGGGCATGTTTGTTTTGTGTAAAAATCAAGATTCCGTTAAGCTATTTTCTCTTGATTTCATAATAAGTCCTGCTTTACGTGATTTATCTTTTATCGCATGGAAACAGTAGTAATTTGTATTCTTTCATGGCCAGTAGTTTTGATTAAAATACATTCTCACCAGTTTTATTTACGGTCGATTTCATCCATGTTGCCGATGCACAATAATTTATAGTCATTAGCAGCTTGAACATTGTTTTCTCAGCTTCAGCTACAACTTGCAGCAAAGTTACTGTAGCAGTATATTTCCCTGCCAATCTTTTCTCCAAAGGAAATAGGGGTATAGTAAAAAAATATATCAGTCCTATTGTACAGTACTTAAAGTCATTTGTAACACAACTACAGTAATTGTGTATTACCAGTCGATAGTTGAAATAAAGCAAAACAGTTGTTATCCGATATGATTATTAGCAAAACAACAGTTTCCCGTTCGGTTGTTTATGGCTGTACGCATTTACGCAAGAGTATAACGTTACTAACAATACTTTTTCTGGGCTCGACCTGTGTCACCCAGTGAAATGGTTCCAATAGCACACATTTCTAGGTATAGATATTGCTAAATATACCAGAGAAAAAAGTTATTCATAATGCCAGGGTTACTACCCCTGGATCGATCACCACAATGGTGTCGGTATGCACTAAGGGACCCATCCCTATACTTCCTTTCCCACCCGGATAGCATACCAAGCTTGGAGGGTGCTAATTTTGGGATGAAGATGGCGGGCGCGAGTGGTAGGTGGCGGCAAGCGGAAGGTAGTAGGTAGAACGGCTCTCCCATATTGGGGGCTTTGAGAATGGAGAGATCTGTTGGGCAAAGCATCTGTGATAGTGGCTACCACTCACCCCTTAGTGCATACCGACACCATTGTGGTGATACAATAAATTTAGTAAATGAATGGATAGCTTTTTCTCTGGTATATTTAACAATATCTATACCTAGAAATGTGTGCTATTGGAACCATTTCACTGGGTGACACAGGTCTTCCCCCAGAAATAGATTTTTCCGTTGTCAAAATCCCTCTTTTACTTTTTTTAACTAGCAGATGGAATAAAGAGATGGAGGAAAAGAAGTTTTTCTATTGTAAGTTGGTCTCCCTCGCTGCCTGATTGTACATGCTGCCTGCGCGAAATCTAAAATTATTTCCTAAATATTTTCGTACCGGTATTAATTGCTAACCCCATCGGAAACCCGAAATATAGTAAGTCAAATTATCGTAACTCGAGCACTACCTGTATTTGATAACTGTCCTTTCTTTATTAACCAACTTGTACTGATTTATGGGATATTTTAATTCTAAGATGAGGTGCTTAGCTACTGGGTTTCGTGTATTCTAGCCTAATAAATGGCTAATCCGGCACCCTCCAGGTCTCAATGATGCCGGATTAGTGATGGTCAACCTGTATTTCAAAGCTCTATTCATTAAAAAAAATTAGGAAGTCATTTCCTTGATTTCTAGCTAATCTGCAGAAAAAAAAGAAACAGAGAGGAGGAGGGTGCATACAAAATATTCTCAATAAGTAATGGTGAGCAGAGAGATCAGCTGACATGAGTAACACAATGGGAATGAGTAAAGAATTCTTTGCTGTCGTTTATTAAAAAGCACCTGAAATCAATAAAAATGTACACTCTTTTAAAAGCATTTTCTTGTGACCTCTACCAAATTTACCAAAAAAATGTGTCTACAGAAAAGAATGTGAATACTGTAATAATTGCATGGAAATTATTTGTGACTTTAACGTAATATTTTGGCAAGGTTTTGCTCAGTCATGTAAAGCTGAATTAGAGTCTTTTTCCCCCACCAGGGGTTTTTCTGTATTTAAGTGGTACCTTGCCCATGAGTGTTTTTTTTTATCTTCTCATGTTTTCCTCGTTCAATGGCTCGTCTGCCCTTCGCTAATGGAAACCTTTTGGGGGAGTATTCGAGAGTTCACTTGGCTCTTCTGCTTTGGAAGGATGGCTTGATCTATGGCTTTGCTTTGGCAGGTACTTTTGAGAGAGAGATCATGGCCTTTAATTATTTTTGGGATGCCTTCCTGCTTGCCACGATCCTTGTACCTTTAAAGGATTACCTCTTCTTTGACCCGTAAAGCGGGTTTTGCTCCTGTGCCTCCCGGAATTCTCCGCTGCTTTACCCACTCTACCTGCAGGTGGGTTATTGGAGCTCCAAGCCTGCCACTTCTGCCGTGCTTGTCCTCCTGAGTTGTGACAAGGCTTACTCTGAATTACACACCTGGTAAGGATATATGCATTATACTGTGTTAACTTTGAACATCACTCACACGTCAATAGGCAGCTTGCTAGTGTGTTTTCTTCGTGCCTCTTGGACAGCCTTATTGCTGCAGTGTATCAGTGCTCCTCACCAGCATCTATATATATATATATGTTCTTTTTGGTATCTTTACATGAAGGAAAGTCTTCACAATTATAAGTGTAAATATTCTGCTTGTGGTATTTGTACAATAGGTTTAAGGTTCTCTTCCTTTTGGTTCTCTTACTGTTGAGTGATATTATTTATGTACTGGTGTGTATGATAAATTCCTACTTCTACCTAATTTCTTTCCCTTCTACTTCATGAGCGAAAGTTAGCTAGACGAATGAGGGTAGGATTTGTTAGTGAATGTGTTTCTACCCCCCTAAATATTCAGCTTTTTGGGGACAGTCAGTGTAATAAGTTTATTTTTTTTGTAATAAATTGTTTGGTTATTGCGTGGTATCTTGAACCCTCTTTAAGTATTCCTCATTTGTCTTTTGTGCTATTTTGTGATCCAGCCCTTTAGAATATAAAACCACTGTGGCCTACATCAGGCCAGGTGAAAAGAGCCAGGTCTAATAAATCTTGATAGACAATATTGTAATGGTCATATGTGGTCATTACAATTGGCAACCTTGCCAGGATCACACTGTAGTACATTTGTGGCTGAGGAAGCACTCAGAGAGGAGGCAGGTTATTGAACAGTTTATAGGTAGGTGAGACAGGTCCCCAGGGTTTAACAATGTTGCTTTTTGAGAATGAGGAGGCCTCTTTTGCCCAGTTTCTTGTTAATCCTGGATGGGAACAAAATTTGTATGACCGTAAACAGGATCATTTATGGCTAACTGCCGAATTTCTAAATTTAGATTTGTCAACTGAGATCAGGAAGGGACGTCTTGTGGGAGGTCACCAGGGCAGTAAAAATCTACAGAGACACTGAATGTCAATGATATAGGGGGAGATGAAGAGTAGGAAAGAACAGGATAATGAAGAGGATATGAAACAAGTTAAAGCTAATGATGAGGTTGAGAAGATAGGTGTGGAAATTAGTGAAATTAATGATAAAAAGGTGAGTGAGCTAAAGTTGAATCTTTTAAAGTAGCAATCCAAAATAAAGGAGACTGAATATAAGGCACTAGTGTTACAGGCAGAAGAAGAGTTAAAGAAAGGGAGCACGAAGTACAGTTATTGAAGCTGCAGTTACAAGCAAATAATGATACTAGTAGGCAGTCCCCGCTTACTGGCAGCATCAGTTAACAGCGTTTTGGTGCTTGGCTAGCGATGCCGTTAACCAGATTTTCCGCGCTGGTAAGCGGTTTATCAGCTTGGGTAAGTGGTTTATCGGCATCAGTAAGCGGTTTATTGGCGCCGATAATCAGTTAATGGCGCCATTAAGCGGTTCATCAGCACTATCACAGATTTTCGGTTACTGGCAATTTTCAGTTAGTGGAGCTCGGCCGGGAACGGAACCCCCACCAATAACTGGGGACTGCCTAGAGACAATGGTTATAAGTTCCATTTCCCAAATGCTTTGAAGATGGTTCCTTTGTTTATTGAGGATGACATTTCTTTTTTTTACAGCTTTCAAAACGATGCCTAAAAAACTAAATTGGCCTAAGGATATGTAGACCACGGTGAAATGTAGGCTGAAAGGTAAGGCCCAATGTGTGTACAACACCCTTAATGAAGACCTTTCTTCAGGTTATGACTCTGTTAAAACCATAATTTTGAAGGCTTATGACCTTGTTCCTGAGGCCTACCACCAGAAATTCCAGAGCTACAAGAAAGATCTGCATATGACTTATGTAGAGTTTGTTAGAAAGAAGGAACAGTTTATGGATAACTGGCTCAAGGCAAAGGAAGCAGATAGTTTTGACAAGTTGCAGGAATTGATGTTAATCAAGGAATTTAAAAGAGCTGTGCCTAGGGAGCTAAAAATTCATCTTGAGCTTATGATTGATTCTTTATAGGAGGTAGCAATATCCTCAGATGAATATTCCCTCGCTCATAAGCATGAGTTAGGGAAAAATTATAATAATGGTAGTAGGAAATTCTCCCCTTTTAATGTTAACTGGTATCATCATAGAAATCAAAATAGACCTACCAATAATGATAACAGGAAAAGTATGAAGGGGTCTAATACAAATAGTAGTAGTAGTAGTAGTAGTAGTAGTAGTAGTAGTGGTGGTGGTAAAGTAGAAACACGTAACTGTGTGAATAGTGGTAGGTCTAGTAGTGGGGGTAGTTATAGGAAATCCCCCATCTCCTGTTACTGGTGTAACCGGAAGGGTCAGAAAGGCAAACTGCTTTGCCAGGCAAAATTATATATGGAAGAACAATGAACCCATAAATGTAGTCGCGGTAGAAACAGTGCCCAAGAAAAAGGATGAAGAAGGTGATAAGTGACTCAAATTCAGAAAGTATATCTCAGATAGGTCTATTTTTACTGCCCAGACAAAACAGACAGAACCTCGGATAAAGGTTTTGAGTGACATTGGTGCGGCACTGTCATTGATTTTAAAGTAATCTGTGCCTAATGGTTTTGTAAAGTCACCACATCGACGCCAGCGTAGTGTTTCAGCGGCGCCATTAACTAAGTCTCCGCTGAGCATGTTTTCTTTGGTGACTTCCCATTTTCTTCAAACTCAATTAGTCACGCCTAAAACATGCCAGGTCACGCATTTTTAACCATTTTTTACTTTATACGTATTTATACAAATGTCACACATTGTGTATCATATGTTTCTTCATTCACAGGCATCAAGACTGTATCCATATTGAAGTTCTGTATGTTTTGTATTGTAATTTGTACTGTTCACTGCATATTATTGTTTATTGTTTCGACCTCAGGTCACAGTCAATTCCATTGTCTTTTCGCGGGTCGGCGCCAGTCAGCCACTATATAAACTGCCTGGATCTGTAATAAAGTAGCAGTAACTTTTACCTGCTCGTTTCTTTGACACCTTACAGTGGTGACCCCGGAGTATCCCGGAGCCATTAACGGACTGACACGGCGACTTAGTCTTGGCTCCAGGATTTCTCCAAAACGCTCTTAGCGGCCTAAACACGGCGCTGTAACCAGCGTTTGAGCGTGCTGACTCTCGTCGGCATACCCCACCAGCGTCACTAGCGGAACCACACGGCGCACAAAAGTGCGTACTGACGCGAGTACCCCACTCCAGTAAGGGATCAAAGGAGCGAGCATGGACACGGGTATCCCCTCCTTCATGTAGTTAAGCGCGGACCTCGCGGACTCGGTTTACCTACCTCCCATCACACCCGCCCCCGCAACTCCACACCAGCACCCCGAACACACGACGGTCGGGCAACACAATCGCGGGCCGCCCTCACCGTAAAACTGCCGCCGTTTATGCAGGGGAACCCATCGATGTGGCTGCGCAGGGTGGAGAGCCACTTCAGAATCACGGACCTGACGGACGAAATCCTACAGGCCGACACAGTGCTCAACGCCCTTCCGGAGGACGTGCACAGAAAACTCATCTCACGAGTACCCGAAACACACACCCTCACATACAGCACCACGAAAAAGTTCCTCCTCGAAGCTTGCTCCCTGCCCATCGCCGAGCGGGCCGCCCGTGCTATCGACCTTGCCATAAACCCACGCCACGACCTCAATTCAAGAGACGCTTGGAGCATGGTCATGGATCTCCTGTCACTACCAGACTTGGGTGGCACAAAGAAGTGGCAGGAGATAAGCTTCGCACGGGAATCTACCTTCGCCAACTCCTCCCGGAGGTACGCAACCAGATCGCTCACCCCTTCACCATGCCTATCGAGGACCTCATTTACGGGCGCAACATCTCACAGACTCCGTCAAGGTTTCTGGCCGGTTAAAACCGGCCACACAGCGGTCAGCTCCGTCCAGCCTGAAGAGGACGTAGAGCAGCCCGTCAACGCCATCGCCAACAGACGTCCACGAACCACAGCAGATGGAGGTCCCGGGCTTCTGTCGCTACCACAAGTGGTCGGAAAGGGCGCCCGAAACTGCCTGCCGCCCTGCTTTCGTTCTCCCGTTCAAAAACGGGGGTGGCGGCCCAGCAGGACAGGCCGCCATGGCAGCCGAAGAACCCAGGGGCTCAAAAACAGTAGGTTTTTACGTCCGCGACACCGCCTCCGGCAGGATGATGCTGGTCGACACAGGGGCCTTTAAATCGATCTTCCGGCATCTAGAGAGGACCGCAACCAGACACCAGACCCGGCCGCCAACGGAACCCCATCCTCTCCCCTCACGGCACCAGGCCCTGTCGATCTCCATCCTTGGCCAGAGTTACTCCTGGGACTTCATCGTCGCGGACGTAGGAACCCCACTCCTGGGGGCCCGATTTTCTGGCGCACCGGCCTGCTAGTCGATGTGGCGCAAGCGCCTCCTCGATACTGACTCCTGCCGGTCTCTCCGTTAACAGCGGGACCCAGACCCACCATCAGCGCCGTCGCCCCCACCAGTATGCACACCTACTGTCGGAGTTCCCTGAGGTATTCAAGCCCGAGCCGCCCAGTCCCCGGGGCCCCAGCCAAGCACGGCATATACCACCATATAACGACTAAAGGGCCCCGAACACATGCGAAGTTCAAGGCTTCCCCCTCAGCGCCTTCGGGAGGCGAAAAAAGCATTCAAGGAGATGGAGCGGATGGGAATCTGCAGGAAAGCCTCCAGTCCATGGGCCTCCCCCTCCACATGGTGCAGAAACCGGACGGCTCCTGGAGACCCTGGGCGACTACAGGCGGCTCAACATTGCAACAGAGCCCGACCACTACCCTCTACCCAACATGCAGGACCTCACGGCCTCCTTTCACGGGCCAAAGTATTCACTAAATTGGACCTTCTTAAATCTTATTTCCAGGTACCTGTTGCACCAGAGGACATACCAAAGACAGCCATCATCACGCCCTTCTGGTCCTATGTGTTCGCCTTCTCCACTTTCGGGCTGAGGAACGCCGGGGCCACCTTCCAGCGGCTCATGGACAGCATCCTGGGGACCTAAAGTTCTGCGTCTGCTACGTGACGACATTCTCATATTTTCCAGGTCTCACAGCGAACACCAGAGACACATCAGGGCAGTCCTGCAGCGCCTCAAGAGAACGGCCTCGTCGTCCGCTTTGACAAGTGTACCTTGGCGCCCAGAAAGCAGAGTTCCTGGGTCACGAGGTGTCTCCAACAGGCGTCCGCCCTCTTACATCGAAAGTAGCAGCCGTACCCAGGTTCCCCAACCCCACCTCCGTCAAGGCCGTCCAGGAGTTCCTTGGGATGGTAAACTTCTACAGGCGGTTCATCCCGGGATCGCGCACACCACGGCCCCCTGACGGAAGTCCTAAAAGGCCAACCGAAGTCCCTGTCTTGGGGACCCATCCAGCAGCAGGCCTTTTCCCTGACGAAAGGCCGCCCTCACCAAGGCAACCGCCCTTGGCACACCAGGATCCCAAGGCCCCCTCCAGCTGACGACAGGCGCCAGTAACGTCGCCTGCGGTGCTGTTCTGGAGCAAATCATCAACGGCGCCCCAGCCCATCGCCTTCTTCAGCAAGAAGTTCAATCCCGCAGAGACCCGCTACAGCACCTTCGACAGGGAACTCTGCGCGATGTACCAGCGCAGTTCGGCACTTCAAGTTCCTCCTGGAGGGATGCCCTTCACAATCTTCACAGACCATCAGCCACTGGTTCACGCCTTCCGCGAAGCAGGGGGCGCATGGTCTTCCAGACAGCAGCGCCACCTCTCAGCCATAGCCGAATTTACCTGTTCCGTCCAGGTACCTCCCGGCAAGAAAAATCCGTGCAGACGCCCTCTCCAGAGTCGAGTTGAGCGCAGTGCAGCTTGGTGTGGATTACCAGGACCTCGCCAGAGAACAGGCCGCTGACCCAGAAACCCCAGCATACTGCACCGCTATCACGTCCCTCAAGTGGCGGGGACGTGACCCTCACCCCCGAAGGCCCAAGCCTGCTCTGCGACATCAGCACAGGTCAGCCCCACCCTTTGGTTCCAGCCTCACGCCGCGCCAGATATTCGACATAATTCACGGCCTCTCACCCCTCTCCGCAGGACCACGCCAAGCTGCTTTCAAAAAGTTCATCTGGCACGGGGTGCAAAAGGACGCCACGTCCTGGGCAAAACAGTGCCTGCAGTGCCAGACCAGTAAGGTGGGTCGTCACACGCAGTCGGGGTAGGCGAGTTCCCACAGCCAGAGCGCCGCCGCCACATCCACATCGACGTCGTCGGGCCCTTCCCCATCAAGCGGATCCAGATACCTCCTGACGGTGGTAGACCGTTCGACGAGGTGGCCCGAAGCCACACCCATGCAAGAAGCCACCGCCAGCGCGTGCGCCGAGGCCCTGCTCTCCAGTTGGGTTAGCCGCTTCGGCGTCCCGGATCACATCACAACCAACAGGGGCCCTGCCTTCCTCTCCGAGTTGTGGTCCGCCCTGGCTCAACTGCTGGGAACCACGCATCACACCACCACGGCGTACAGCCCAGCGGCCAACGGCCTGGTCGAACGATTCCACAGGTCCCTAAAGTCATCCCTCATGGACCGCTGCACCGCCGAGGACTGGAAACATCAGCTGCCGTGGGTCCTCCTCGGGTTGAGAACCGCCCCCAGGGCCGAAGGCACCCCGTCTGCGGCCGAACAAACCTATGGGGAACCCCTCGTGGTGCCGGGAGAGCTCGTGACGGATGAACGCCACTCCCCATCACTGCAGAGGCTCTGCGACGTGGCCGGCAAGTTAAGCCCCTTGCAGGCGCTCATACATCGACAAATCAACCACCTTCATGCCGCCACAGCTGTCATCCGCCACCCACGTCTTCGTCAGAGTCGGCGCCCGTCCGTCCACCACTAACCAAGCCCTACAGGGGACCCTTCCGGCGTGCTGGAACGGAACAGCAAAGGCGTTCCGGCTGGCACTCCCTGGGAAGAACGACTGGGTTTCAATAGACCGCTTAAAGCCCGCCTTTCTGTCGGAGAGTCCCGACAGCGACACAGCACCCCTTCCGCCCAACCGCACTCCAGCACGCCCCTCACCCCAAAACGCGGCCGCCCAGGAAGGGACCGCCCAACCAGCAGCCTCACAGGCGGGAGACCCTCCGTTATCTTCAAGGAGCCGTGGCACCCTTCAGCGTCCCAGCAGATACAGGGGATTAGTCAGACGTCCCTCGTCTTGGGAGTATTTGTAAAGTCACCACATCGACGCCAGCGTAGTGTTTCAGCGGCGCCATTAACTAAGTCTCCGCTGAGCATGTTTTCTTTGGTGACTTCCCATTTTCTTCAAACTCAGTCACGCCTAAAACGTGCCAGGTCACGCATTTTTAACCATTTTTTACTTTATACGTATTTATACAAATGTCACACATTGTGTATCATATGTTTCTTCATTCACAGGCATCAAGACTGTATCCATATTGAAGTTCTGTATGTTTTGTATTGTAATTTGTACTCGTTCACTGCATATTATTGTTTATTGTTTCGACCTCAGGTCACAGTCAATTCCATTGTCTTTCGCGGGCCAGCGCCAGTCGGCCGCTATATAAACTGCCTGGATCTGTAATAAAGTAGCAGTAACTTTTACCTGCTCGTTTCTTTGACACCTTACAGTTTTGTACCTACTAAGTATGACTGTTATTTTGGGAGGTTTCCAAATACGGTAGCTTCCTACCCTCTTGAAACCTATTCAGAAACCAAATACTTTAAGGGGACTGCTAAACTAGCAGTAGTCGACAGTTTGCCAGTTCCCGGGATTGACGTGCTTTTTGCTAATGACCTTGCATTGGATGATGTATCCAGTATTTTTCCAATTTTGTCTTTGGTAGAGATAGGTAGTGCAAGTGTGTGTGATGATGTTTTTAAACCTGTCTCAGTTGACTCACTCACATGCTTCAGAAGTTAATCTCGAGGCTGTAAGTTTGGATTTAGAGGAAACTGATAGACAAAGGACTGACTTCGAGACTATTAATAGTAGAAATAATTAATTTGTTGTGGTGTTGATTGGGACGTCAAGGCTTTAAAGGAAGTCCAATCAAGTGAATTTCCAAACATTGGTGGTGATGATCCTGATGATGTTTCAAAGGCTGTTTTTGTTTAAAAAAAAGTTAGTTATACAGGTTCAGTAGGTCAGCTAATGTGCCTGCTGACCAGGTACAGAAAGTGAAACAATTGGTCATTCCTGAAAAATACTGAATGAATTTATTACTATTGGCACATGAAAATAATTTGTCAGGGCATATCGGTATTAGGAAAACCTCTTCATCAAAGACCATTCCTAAAAATTTTATTTCAGTAAAGTAAGGTAAAATAATTCCATTTAAGGTAGGAGTTGGAATGGTTTCCTTAGTTTGGCATCTGCAGAACTGAACAGAGAGTTTTAGATTCAGAAAATCAAAATCCTTGCTCATTAGCCCACTTGCTTACTTATCAACGGCTCTTTGCATGAACCTGCTAGTAGATACTGCATCATATCCTGCGCAGTACAGAGCCAAATCATCTACAAATAAAGAGCCTTTTACTGGTGATGATATCTTTTCTAATACTTCATTAATGGCAACAGCAAAAAGGGTGACACTAAGGATACTACCCTGAGGAACCCCCTCTTCTTGTAAGAAAGGTCGTGATACATGATTCCCAACTCTTACCTTTATATACCTTTCTGATAAAAACGAATATATAAATCTGATCATTTTCCATTCAATGCCCAACTTATACAACTTTTTTATAATACCATAACACCATGTCATGTCATATGCCTTTTCCAAATCAAAGAAAATTCCTATTGTTTGGCACTGTAGCAAAACCTTGTTGTATTTGGTTTGAGAGCCTGAGCAAGGGATCTAGAGTAGATCTAGTTTTCCTAAAGCCAAACTGAAATGGAGAAAGCAATTTATTTGTTTCTAAGTGCCATACAAGTCTGGTGTTAATCATCTTTTCCATCAGCTTACAAACACAACTAGTGAGAGCTATTGGTCTGTAGCTGATGGGTGAAGCAGGCTCCTTGTTTGGTTTCTTCATAGGGAGGATTAATGATAATTTCCAGCTCTTAGGAATAATACCAGTTTCCCAGATTTCATTTATTATATCTAAAAGAAATTTCTTTGACTTTTCTGGGAGATGTTTCAGCATTTCATAAAGTATTTTATCTTCACCAGGGGCTGATGGTTTGATATTCTGCGAGGCATCTTTGAGTTCCTGCAGTGTAAATTTTGCATTATATGGTTCAAAATTATTTTCACTTAAATCAAGAGAAATCTGGGCATTTCTAATGTCTTGGAATTTTTAAGAATAGTTCTCACTACTCGATATTCTCAAGAAATGTTCTAATTTTTCTGCGACCCTCTCTGGTTGGGTGATTAGGTCACCATTTATCTTAAGGGTAGGCAGAAGTTAAGAGACAAACTTGCCATTTAGTTTTTTAATTTTCTTCCAAATCATTTTGGATGGTGTTTTTGAGCTAATGCCATTACTGTAGTACTTCCATGACTCTCTTTTTGCTTTTTAAAAATATTTATTTTGCTTGGCCACACCACGTTGGTAAATAACTTTGGCTTGGGCAGTTCTGCTCATCTTATACTTTTTATAGCATTTTCTAGTGATCTTTCTCATACTACTGTAGGTTGTGTTCCACCAAGGAACTGCTGGTCTAGAGGGCTTCCCTTTTGTTGTTGGAATAGAGACAATTGCACTGTTGATGGTGGTGTCATTAAAAGTAATTATATGCCTCTGAGATGGATGGAAATGATTTTACATTCTTCTCCATGAGAACAGACTCACTAAATTTCCTCCAGTCTGCTTCATCTACCTTCCATTTGGGAGGTGACTCAGATGGCTGATTCTTGACTGATTTTATATAAATTGGGAAGTGGTCACTCCCACTTGGATATTCATTTACTGACCATTCATAATCAATGTGAACACTAGATGAGCAAAAGCTCAGATCGATAGCCAAATACAGTAAGTATTGGAGTAGATATCATGGTAAGTCATGGCTCCATTATTGAGTACAGTATAGTGATATTATGACCATCCATAATACCCTCCAACATCCTACCTTTATAAGTGAAATCCAGATCAGGAAGAAGATAGATGGAGCAAACTGTAATCTGCTTGTTTAAAATGAAAAGTACTGCTACAGCTTAGAGATGAGCATTAATTGATAGCAAGGAGTGTTGCAACGACTTATGCGCAATAACTGCTGCACCTCCCTTAGCTCTATCTCCGATTGGTGGTGGAGAATTATATATGCTGTAATTTATCCCAGGATAATATTGTGTACTTCCAAACTTGGTTTCCTGGAGACACACAATACCTGGGCTATGGTCATGGAGCAGTACCTTCAGCTGTTCTCTTCTGGCCCTAAGACCTCTACAGTTCCATTGTAGTATTGACGTGAAAACTATTTTATGGGGCTTGGTGAAAGGCCCTTTGGATGGAGCCTTCTCATTTACTCTCTTTTGTATATGAGTATTATCAAGAGATGATTTGGGAAGGACTGGTTTTGACAAGTTTGGTTTATTATCTGTTGATTTACTGGTGTCATTTTGTTTCCCTTTCTTGTCAATTTGTTTAAATTCAGGCTGGGGTTCTTGCATCGAGCTTAGTACTTCGTATCTATTACTAAGTGATGCACGTTTAATGGGATTTGAGGGAGGAGAGGATGAGGGGGAGCGTCTCCTCTTTTGGTGCTTTTGCTCCTCAGTCTCCATTAAATCAGGCAGAGACTCTGCCTGAGACAATTCCAATGTGGTTGGGTTATTAAATGCCATCTTATCCTCCTTGAAGGCTTGTGCTCTAGCCTTACAGGCCGAGCACCTGACCTAGATGGCTGGGCCATTAACACAGGGGTTGATGCACCTGCTACATTAGAGGGTGCTGCCACTTGAGCATAGCTCCTAGGTTGTTGTCCTGATTGTCTTTTTGCAAAACCAATGCTCTACATTGGCTTTATTTAGTGCAGACAGTTCACATTTGTAAATTTCACAGTTTTTGTTATTGGATTTATGTTCCAGTTGACAATTAGGCCTAACACATTTTGCTTTTCTATTACATTCATCATCATGATGGACACCAGAGCAATTTATACAAATTTTAGCATTTTCACATTTTTTTGATGGGTTGCCAAACTTAAAGCAATGATAGAACTGCACTGGTCTCTGCTGGAAAGGACGTACTCGTACCATTCATTTTCAAATATGACATGAGAGGGTACTTCAGAGTCTACAAAGGTTAAAATGACCATGTTGGCAATAGCTGCCTTTTCACTCTCCAAACTGAAGTGGGACTCATTTCTAGAATTTCTTCTTCTATCATGTCATAAAGGTCTTTATCAAATATTACTCCTCTCCCAAAACTAAAGCTTATATGGGGCTTCATCTTCGTAATCATTTCATCATTTTTTATGTCCAACAAGGTCAGCATATATGCTTGGGTTGTGGATTTGGCATGAATAAGAGCTGTGTTCTTCCCAAAACGAGAAATATCACCGCTCTTATTCCTCCCACCTTTTTCTGAAGAAACCTGTAAAATTTATAGTAGTTATAATTTTCCTCCTTGGCTGAAGCTACCAGCCACATAGGAGGTTTAGGAGTCCCTACTTCTGCATTCTGATTTCCCTCTGGTTTATCCTGAGCCCACTTAGGGAACTTTGGCTGTTAAGGCTCCTCATACTGTAGCTTGACCTATTTGTATAGCACTTGTCATACTACTAACCTTTAGAGCCTCATCATGGCTATGAAAGGTAACCCAAGCTTCCCATTTAGATTCAGTATCAATAAAGTTCATCCTGATTTCTACAACAGTTCCAAATGATTTCAGAGCTGTCGAGATCATTACATAATCACAACCGACTGGAAGTCTTGGATATGGAACATTCTCAAATTTTTCACACAACCTGGCTGTGTTGAGGATTTAATTTTGGATGAAGGTTTCTTAGAGAAGTCCGTGTCCTTGCTTGAAGTCGTCATCAATGAAGCATGGCTAGGAGGAGGATCAGGATATTTGTTATTACTGTTTTTTGTCAATTTATTTTGGAGAAGTCATCAACATTTTGAGAAATTTCAATCTCCAAGGTGGATGCAGAGGTCGTCATCTGTGCCAGAACAGCATCATCACAGGGTCCAGGGTACTGGAATCCTTATAAATGCTAGATATAAAGATTTGAGAGGTGTAAAAAAAATAATAATAATAAACCTGAAAACCTTAAAAAGATATCATCAGCCTTTCATGGGGTTTATTCTTCCACCAATGGCACAAGTGAGTACCGACTCCCAAATGTCCACATCCCTACCCTACCCCACAGGGGATGGCACAACATGATTATAGTGGCCCAAATGTAAGTCAAACCCGCTTGCTAGGACCGAAGGTATTACAAGAATACTATCATCCCCACTCTAATCATGTTATAGGCAAACCAGATAAAATGCCGAATTTCCTATCCCAAAAACCAGACCCCCCTGGAATCCGTGGCCCTGCCCTAAAGAATAGTTCCGCCTAATATCTATTGGGTCCAAACATTATCGGGCAGTTGATGGTCCTACCACAGTTCCCACTATTTAGCTTTGGATATAAACCCAATCCCAGTTATGATATCTTTCCCTATTTATCAGATCCAATAAATTTTAGCGAAAGCGTAAAATTCTACAAAAATTAATTCAAAGAAATATATAATGGTATATGGGACTCTTGGAATCAAACCCGGGAACAGATTCCTGGGGTTCAAGAGCCCCCTCACCATGTCAAGGTGGTCCCAAATCGAAGGGGGACTTTTATTAGCTGCCTGACTATCATTTTCACACCTGTACACCCTACGTGCGAGGATATGCATGAAACTCGAAAATTTTTGGAGATGTCAACTTATAAAAAACCAGTTAACCCTTAAACGTCGAGCCTCTATTTACAAAAACGTCTCCCGTATGCCGGCGGCGTTTGGTGAGTTAGCGCCGAAGCGGAAAAAAAGTTTGTTTCAAAAAATCACAGCACGCTTAGTTTTTAAGATTAACAGTTCATTTTTGGCTCCTTTTTTTTGTCATTGCCTGAAGTTTAGTATGCAACCATCAGAAATGAAAAAATATCATTATCATATATAAATATTGGAATATATGACAGTGAAAAAAACTCATATAATTGTATACAAATCGCGCTGTAAGTAAGAAAACGGTTAAAGCTAATGAGATAATTTTTTTAGTTGTATTGTACACTAAATTGCGATGATTTTGTATATAACAAATTGTAAAACAATCAAAGCAACACAGAGAAAATATTATCACAAAATGATGCATGAATTCAGTAATCAGGGACATAAAAAATGTTTTTTTAAAAATTCACCATAAATCGAAATATTGTGCTAGAGACTTCCCGTTTGTTGAAAAATAAAGCTAATTGATTGAATATTACTAGACTGTAAGTGTTTTAGCTTACAATTGCAGTTTTCGACCATTTCGGTCGAGTTAAAGTTGACCGAAAGTCAAATTTTTTCTATTTATCGTGATTTATATGAAAATATTTCAAAACTGATAAAAGCTACAACCATGGGTTGTATTTTGCTGTATTGTACATGAAATTGCGCACATTTTCATATACAAAACTTTATGTAACGACTAATATAAAACGGTGCAAATATTACGACAACGTGACGAAAGAATTTCTGAGATGTTCGGCCAAGTTACCGCGCAGACGTAAGGAAAATGTTTTTTTCAAAAATTCACCATAAATCGAAATATTGTGCTAGAGACTTCAATTTATTGCAAAATGAAGGTAAACGATTGAATATTACTAGAATGTAAGAGTTTTAGCTTACAATTGCGTTTTTTACCATTTCGGTCGAGTTAAAGTTGACCAAAGGTTGAAATTTTGGCAGTTATCGTGATTTATGTGAAAATATTTCAAAACTGATAAAAGCTACAACCATGAGTTATTTTCTGTTGTATTCTACATGAAATTGCACACATTTCCATATATAAAACTTTATGTAACGACTAATGTAAAACGATGCAAACATTACGACAACATGACGAAAGAATTTCTGAGATGTTCGGCCGAGTTACCATGGGTCGCAGACGTGTGGAAAAAGTTTTTTCAGAAATTCACCATAAATCGAAATATTGTGCTAGAGACTTCCAGTTTGTTGCAAAATGAAGGTACATGATTGAATATTACTAGAATGTAAGAGTTTTAGCTTATAATTGCGTTTTTACCATTTCGGTCAAGTTAAAAGTTGACCGAAGGTTGAAATTTTGGCAGTTATCGTGATTTATATGAAAATATTTCAAAACTGATAAAAGCTACAATCATGAGTTATTTTCTGTTGTATTCTACATGAAATTGCACACATTTCCATTTATAAAACTTTATAACGACTAATATAAAACAGTGCAAACATTACGACAACGTGACGAAAGAATTTCTGGCGCTGACGTAAGAAAAAGTTTTTCAAAAATTCACCATAAATCGAAATATTGTGCTAGAGACTTCCAATTGGTTGCAAAATGAAGGTAAATGATTGACTATTACTAGAATGTAAGAGTTTTAGCTTACAATTGCGTTTTTCGACCATTTCGGTCGAGTCAAAGTTAACCTAAGCTTGAAATTTTGGCAGTTATCGTGATTTATATGAAAATATTTCCAAACTGATAAAAGCTACAACCATGGGTTGTATTTTGCTGTATTGTACATGAAATTGTGCACATTTTCATATATAAAACTTTATGTAATGGCTAATATAGAACAGTGCAAAAATTACGACAAAATGACAAAAGAATTTATGAAATTTTTAGTTAAACATGGCGTAAGAAAAAGTTTTTTTCAAAAATTCACCATAAATCGAAATATTGTGCTAGAGACTTCCAATTTGTTGCAAAATGAAGGTACATGATTGAATATTACTAGAATGTAAGAGTTTTAGCTTACAATTGCATTTTTCGACCATTTCGGTCGAGTCAAAGTTGACCGAAGGTTGAAATTTTTTGTAGTCGACGTACGGTACGTCCACTTGGCACCCAACAGACAATTTTAGTCGACGTATGATACATCCAATAGGTGTTTAAGGGTTAATAACTATCAATATATTTTACTACTATTTCTACAACAACTACTAATTATAACAGTAACGCTAAAACAGTACCGATATTGGTTTCTGAGGGACCTCTACTGGCTGACTTGTAGATGGAAAAGCGGGGCCCAAAAGTTCATCGAAGACATCCACTACAGGTTCTGGATTTACATTTTCCTCCTCTCCCATAATGACATCATCAGCTCCCCTGTTCACTTCATTTTCTTCAAACATATCCAAACGGTATCGTTTCATCATTACCTGAAATAAACTAGTTTTTCTTAGACTTCCTAAACTCCAATACTGCAATAACACAACACAACAACCTGGCATAACACTTATTTTGGATTTAATTAGCAGAAATTAACTTATACAAAAGTAAAATTAAAAGAACAGAGAATAACCTCAGAGCAAACCCAAATTAACTCCTTGTCAGCCCTGTGCTTTGTCTTGTGTAACAACAACTATTGCTAATCACCCATTCTAGACTAAGACTTCCCAAAACAATTTATTCTTAGAAAACATGAAAATTGGAAAAAAGCTACAGTTAAAATAGTTGGACAGCAGACAGGTTTGAAGAAACTATAGGGAATGGACTTAATGCCTCTAACTTGCTGCAGCCAAGGGCCAAAAGGATTCCCCAAAGATCCTTTAGCACCATCTTCAGTGTGTCAAGCAATGCTATGCTCACTAAAAGTAGTACCTTGCAGTGGGGCCTGACAGCTCTAACATCAGTTAATAATTTTAAGGAATTTAAATAGTGTTTAGAAGCACCAACAATTGCTTCAAATTCTTCATCATCCCATAATATTAATTGAAATTTAAACTTTGTGCCATACTATATAAGTTTTGCACTTTGAATATCAGAAAAGGCATTTTTAACATAATTTGATATCTGAAGATCAACTCACTCAATCCTGAAAAGATTAAAAAAGATAATCTAATGTTATCATCCTATGTGATCAGCTAATTACATGCTTAGTCAAAATTAAGAGGTTACCTTACACATATTTTCAAATTCACTAAATTACCATTTACTCTTTTCCTCAGTTAAAAAATCACAGTACTAAAAGAAAAGTTTACAAAAAACTGAAATAATGTATAAGAAAAATGGATGAAAACTAGGAACTACAAAGCCACAGTCCTCTTTTTTTTTTAATTTCTGACAAAAAAGTACTTGTGGGGAAGCAGAAAATTACCCAACTTCATGGCACAATGGTTGTGTGATATATCTAACATGCAGGGTTTTGGTGACCAGTCTTGCAATACTGTTTATTAAGAGCATCATTTGCCATTTTATTTCAATTAGGTTATGTAATACCTTTTGTACAATGACTTTGGAGATATTATGAATTTGCTGTGGTCCTGATTTGTGAGGTACATAATTCACAGATATACCTCCACGACTTCCATCATTTTCAACTGTATGGTGGTTTTGTTGATAAAAATATGAAAAATTAAATTCAATTGATATCACTTCATGAAACATCTGTCAGCAAAATACATCAAAAACCCAAAAAAAGTAAAACTCACTTAAATACAACAAAAATTTCAAAATTCTGTACAAATAAATGTTAAAATATACCAAGTAACTAATGTATTGTATAAAATTATTTAAAAGCTTTAAATTTTCTAAAACCAAGTTATAACATTTGGTACTCATACTTCCAGTGTTTTGCTGTGTGGCAGCACTAGTTTATGGCAGTTTATTCAACTTGTGACTTACATTTGTCCCTATGGCTAAAAGAAAGTTTCTATTGCTATTAATGCTAATGCTACTAAGCCTCATGCTAGATCCTTAAGAGGATAAGGTGGCTACAAAAGAAATCCCATAAAAGGGTGAAAAGGTTGCTACCATAGCTTGTGTTTTTGGCTCGAGTCGGATGACGGTCTCAAATGATAGAGCAAGGATCTTATCCAACATCAAAATGATGCTCCAGTGATGAACACCGTCATCAACATGAAAGACCATGAATTACCTGGTTTCCTCTCGACCATCAACATCACTCATCAGGTAAATGCAGGAATTTGTTGCTTTTATTTATAATAGCATCAGTTAAAATATGACATTTTTATAATAAAATAAAGTTTTATATATGTTTACCAAGTAATTACATAGCTAACAATTTCTAATAACCAGCAATTGAGGAGGAACAACATAGCAAGAAGGTTCAATTTATTCATGTCGCAATGTCCATGAGAGGGGAAGAGGGAGGGCTCCCACTCTCTGATTACTTGGAAAGTATATATAAAGCTTTATTTTATTATAAAAATGTAACTTACCAAGTAATTACATAGCTGATTCCCCACATTGATAGGAGGTGGGATTTGAGGACTTATTCTACCTCAAGTATTAAAAGTAATAATTTGAGAATACTACCTCAAGTATTAAAAGTAATAATTTGAGAATAGAAAGGAGTCTTTAACATTAATACAATGTTTGTTGTTCCTTACCTGGTAGAGAGCTGCTGCAGGATGATACTGCCTCTGGTGGCACTCATCTTACCCCGTAGAGGTGGCAGTATATTCGAGTGTCACCTGCTACATAAGTGGGGGCCTTGCAGCGAAGGACTTCTCTGAACACTAGCAAAGTATAGAAAGTTTGCCCCTGCCCTAGACGCAGTACCGACACACAACACCAGATAAAAACACTGATACTTACACCAAAAGATTAAAAACACCATCACCCAACCATTAAAAGACCTGGAGGGTGTCCCAGTACAGAGTATCCCCAGGCTCCCCTAAACTCAACACCAAGTACCAAGGCGGAAGAGTAAGGATGGAAGGAATGCTTCCTATACTTCCTTCCCAACACCGTGCCAGCACCCAATAAAGAACCCAAGGTACTGCAATCATCAAAATCTGTTTCAACATCGCATAGATAAGTGCCAAAAAAACTGACTTACATCTCCAATAAGTGGATTGGAGAATGGAGGCAAGAGAAATATAATGTCTGAACGATAAGGACGTAGCCACAGCTCTAATCTCATGAGCTCTTACCCTTAGAAAGGGAAGAAGTTCTTCTCCCACTTGTGAATGTGACTCACAAATGAGATCTCTTAGAAAGAAAGAGAGGGCATTCTTTGAGAGAGGACGTGAAGGGTTCTTTACTGAACACCACAAGTGATCAGACGTACCTCTTATTTTGTCAGTCATATGGAGATAGCACTTGAGAGCCCTTACCGGACAGAGGAGTCTTTCCTCATCTATCGAACCTACCACCTGAGATAGGTTCTTAATGCTAAAAGAACGAGGCCAAGGTTTGGTTGGATTTTCGTTCTTAGCGAGAAAGCCAAAGTAAAGGAGCAAATCGCATCTCCATTAGAGAAACCAATTCTCCTATCCAGAGCTTGGATCTCACTTACTCTCTTGGCTGTAGACAAGGGTACTAGGAATAAAGTCTTTTTAGTTAAGTTCCTCAGCAAAGCAGAATCAATAGGCTCAAAGGGAGGACCTGAAAGCCATTTAAGTAACATGTCCAGGTTCCAAGAAACTTGCTGTAAATCTCTGCACTTTGTTGTACCCACGATTTAATAAGTTCAGATAAATCCCAATCCAAAGAAATACCTAGGCCTCTATGCCTGAATACAGAGCCTGACATTGCCCTATAACCTTTGATAGTGGATGAGGACAAGCCTTTAGAAGTTCTCAGGAACAATAGAAAATTGGCGATCTCTGTTGCAGATTTCTTAGAAGAAGAGACATGATTTGCTTGGCACCAAGTGCGGAAAACAATCCACTTGCTTTGGTAGACACTGGCTGAAGACTCTCTCCTGCATCTAGAGATTTTTGAGGAAGTAGTCTTGGGAAATGGATAGGAGACTTATCAGGTCCAGGAACCATTCCCTTAGAGGCCAAAAGGGAGCTATGAGGATCATCGAAGCATTCTCGTGAGACCTGAATTTATTATCATTTCCCTTACCATCCCGAAGGGAGGGAATGCATACAGGCTCTTTGTTGGACCAGATCAACATTATAGCATCTGTTGTCCATGATGCAGGATCCAGAACTGGAGAGTAATAAAGTGGAAGGGGGTGATTTTTGGAGGTTGCAAACAGGTCTACTGTCGGCCTTCCCACCAGCTTCCACAACTCTAAGCATACTAGTGGGTCCAACATCCATTCTGTGAGAATCACTGGTTGCTGTGACTCAGCTGGTCCACTAGTACATTCATCCTGCCTTTCACAAATCTCATTACCATCCTTGTCTGATCTTGATGAGCCCAGAGAAGGAGGTCCCACGCCGCCTCACAGAGGGAGAAGGAGTGAGTTTCCCCAGGGCAGTCATATTGTCTGAGTGCACTGCAATGGTCTTGTTTCGAACTTCCAAAGCAAAGGCTTGCAATCCCAGTCAGTTCTTTAAAATTTATATGCCAAGTTTCCTGTTCCGACGTCCACCTTCTGGAGACTTCCTTGTCCTCCAGGACTGCGCCCCAACCTAAATCAGATGCATCTGCATAAAAGCTCAGGTCGGGGTTCAGAGGAAAGAGAGACTTCCCTTCTAGTAGTCTGTTTTTGGATCTCCACCAAAGCAGATGTTTCTTGATGTCTTGGGAACACAAACAAGTCTGGATACTTCTTTCAGTCCCAACTGTCTCTGAGGTAAAACTGGAGTACCCTCATGTGAAGTCTCCCTAAGGAGACAAACTGCTCGATGGAAGCCATGTTCCTAGGGGGCTCATCTACTTGTTGGCCGGACACATTTGAAGAGCGAGAAACTCATCTATCGTCTTTAGACAGGATTCTATCCTCTTGGGTGCAGGGAAAGCCTGAAAAAGACAAGAATTCAGACTCATTCCCAAATACACTATCTGTTAAGATGGAATTAACTGAGACTTTTGAAGGTTGATCAAAAGCCCCAACTCCTTCACTAGAGCAAGAGTCTTTTGAAAGTCCCCCGATGCAATCTTCCTTTGTGGGAGAACGAATGAGCCAGTCGTCCAGTTAGAGAGCAATGCTGACGCCAACCTGCTATCGGAGCGAGAATGCAGGTGAAAACCTGAGGGGCCATCGGAAGTCCGAAGCATAGTGCTTGGAACTGAAAAATCTGGTTCCAAAAGACAAAGCGAAGGTACTTCCTCGAGTCTGGATGTATGGGGACATGGAAGTACACATCTTGCATATCTATGGAGACCATCCAGTCCCCTTGACGAATGGATGCAAGAATTGAGCTGTTCGTCTCCATTCAGAATTTTGCCTTCCGTACAGACATTCAGTGCGCTGACAACCAGCACTGGTTTCATCCTCCTGAAGACTTCGGAACCATGAAAAGGTGACTGTAAAACCCCTCTGATTCTACATCTGTGATTTCCTCTATCATTCTCTTTTGAAGAAGAACAGATCCCTCCTTTGAGAGGGCCAAAAACCTTCTCAAGCCTTTCGAACATGCTGTTAATGCGATAGGTTTCTTGACTAAGGGTGGATAACATACAAACGGAATAGAGTATCCGTTCTTGGGTACTGTTCTGCTCCTCTCTCACCCCATTCTTCCCAAAAAAGGAGGAGCCTGGCACCCACTGCTGCACAAGGAAAACTTTCCTCATTTTTTGGAAGGAGGTTTGGATGAAGACTTTTTGATGGCCTTGGAGGAGAAACAGACGTTAGCACGAGGCCTAGACTGAAATCTTTGCCTGGTGCCTAGAAAGGGCTGGCACTGCACAGGATAGGAAGACTTGGCACTAAAGGAAAAATTCTCTCGAGCACATTTAGAAGACCGAGTAAGGAGATCTTTCGTTGACTTCCTTTGCTAGTCAGAAGCGATACCATTAACTACCGCCTGAGGGAAAAGGAAGTCACACACTAGAGGAGAGAACAGAAGAGCCGATTTCTGTGCAGATGTGACCCGTTTGGATGTAAAAGAGCACCAAAGCTCTCTCTTCTTTAAAATACCCATAGCGTACATCGAGATTAATTCCTGAGAGGCATCTCTACTTCCCGTCTATACAGGAGAGTACGCCCAGAAGATCCAAAGATAAATCCATGGGAACAGAAAGAAAGTCCTGGATTTTCTTGGCCAGGGTGCTCACTGCCCAATCCAGGAAAATGATCACTTCAAAACTTTGAAAATGTTCTTCAACAGGTGATCAAGTTCAGCGGAAGAGAACATCACCTTCACTGCGGAAAAGGAAGACCTACGGGAGGCTTCAATGAGTCGAGAGAAGTCCCCCTGGGTGGAGGCAGACACACCCAAAGAGGGAACTTCCCCGGTAGCGTAATATGAATGTCTCCTCCGCAATAAACACGAGGGAGGATAACAGAACACTGCCTTCCCTTGTTCTCTTTTGTCCGCTAACCAACACTCTACTTCATTCATGGCCTTCTTAGCTGAAGTAGAAAGCACCAATTTGGGGAGCTTGGAGGATTTAGACTAAGATTACTCATCTGGAAAGTCGAAGCTGGAGAAGGAGCCGCTGGAGAGAAAAAGTTGGGAAAGGAGCAAAGTAGGACGCACAAAAGAGCTGAATATGCCATGGTAGGATATCCTCTTCCTCCTTGGCTGACAAGACTGGAGAAAGAGGCACATCAACCGGACTTGGTGGAGGGGTTGAGGTTTCAAAAAGCTCAAAATGTCATCTAGGCACTGCTGTAAGGGAACCAGAGACAGGTCTAACACCACTGGCGCCGCAGAAGAAAAAGGTGTCGTCATACAATGTGAAGAAGCAAGACCAATCATCGTTGGCCGATCGGGCGCCACTGGGCACTCAGGAGTTACTGGAAGAGCAGAAGATACAGAGAGCTCGGGAGCCAATGGGCGCTCAGAAGCTGTATTTGGCGTCGATGGTAGCTCTGGCGCCAAAGGAGGATCTGGCACCAATGGGCACTCTGGCACCAATGCGCACTCCAGTGCCAATGGGCGCTGCGGCGTCAACTGGTCGTCGGCTGCTACTGCCGAAACCACTACATCATGAGAAGTGGAGCATCTAGATGCGACATCGGGAGCTGCAGGACGCTCTAACAAAGAAGTGCACTCAGGAACAGAGGACAGCTCAGGCGCTAATGGGCATTCCAACGAAACACAGACATGTAAAACAATCAGAATCCAACACACGACGTTTGGAAGGGCAAAATTCTGGCAAAAACACTCCGGACTGTCCCGAAAACTACAAGAGGGAACAGCCTCTTTCACTTTCTTGCAAGGCACCTGATGGGTGCTAGACACATCTACTGCAGACCTCTTGAGAGGTCTAGATTCATCTAGATTCATCCTTGAATCGCCACCGTTGCCTGCACTCAGGACTCAGCGCTTGGTAGCTGGAGGAAAGACGGTGCACATCTGAGAAAATGCCCTTGGAAAGGCGTTTTGTTGACACCTGGGAATCTGCAACAGGTGCGACTGAGGGGCCGACTTCCCATGGGCAGACCCCACCAACCTGCCTTGGGCCTCCGGTATGACTTCTCCCAGGTGCGGGGGAGTATGTCAGGGACCTTTACGTAAGAGAGTCGGCGGGACAGACAGCCAGCTCCTCCACTAACACTTCACTATGAGTACTATGTTCACAAGTTCATAATTTGGTGAACTGAATCACCCAACTGAGACACAGAATGCATTAATAACTCAAACTTCCGATCAAATTTCGCTTCAAGAGTGGCAACGGCACTGGGGTCAGAAGTATGAGAGCTGGGAACAGGAACAGGTTGTAAACCTGAAGGACTAGGATTAGGAGAAACGACAGAAATTACAGGAACGTCAGACGAAGATTTAGAAGAATGCTGACTAGCTGAAGATTTGTCACTCCTAGCATTAGCTTCCCTAATTCTGTCTTTTTCCAGTTTGGAAAGGTGAGAAGTTAAAATCTTCCACTGTCTAGAGTCCCAGTCAACACATTCAGCACAGGTAAGATCTGTAGAGAACCCTTGGCCCCTGCAACTAGCACACACACAATGTAAATCATATTTGGCAGAAGTTAATCTCATATTGCAGCCTTTGCTGCAATAACGAGTGCTCAATGTACTAGCGTCAGACATCGTCAAAGTAAGTGACAACTAAGTCCAAACAAGAGTCAAAATTCGGTAAAATATCCAAATAAAGTCAACCTGACTAAATAAATACCAAAAGGCAATCAAAAGAATCCAAAATACTTCACCGATCTTCTATGGAAAATAACCAATACAGCCTACGAAAATCCAAATTACTATGGCTGCTGCTCACAACCTTCATCGAAAGCCGGCAGGAATAAACTGAACCTTCTTGCAATGTTGTTCCTCTTCTTCCCTGAAAGTGGGCGAGGCTAGCTACTTACACCAAAATAAACAAAAGAATCGCTACTTCGAATTTTCAAATTTTAGCTGCTTGTTATTAGAATTCATTAGCCATGTAATTACTTGGTAAATATATATAAAAATATAAATTTTACTGTTGAACTACTGAATGACTTAACGTAATGGTGATGTTAATGGGTTGCTTATAAGGAATTAAACATGGCTTAGATTAACAACATAAGGCAAAGTGCTTCTGTACCTGCCTTTTTTAAAGCCATTGAGACAATTTGTCAGCCTCAACAATGTGAGACTCCAGAAGCACACCATATTTTTACAGGGTATTAGAAAGCTTAGCCTCATGAGGTTAAGTACCCCACCTTAAGTACTGTAATAGTACTGTTAGAAATCATGAAGACAGCACTCACAAACTGTACTTTCAACTCAGGTTCAGAGCTTAGCAACAAAGATAACTCCCTTCTCATCATCATTAAAATGTAAAGGATTAGCAAAATACAAGCCCTCCATAAATACTTGGATGTTGATTTACAGTACTGCACTCTCAATAAAATTATTTTCTGTAACTACTGTTCAGGATAACACACACATGGCAATTTCAAAGATGCAGAGAAAACCCAAATAGAAGTCTTGAGAAAACCATCAATACCGGTGCCTGCTAAAGTTATTCTTGATATGGCACTGGCATGCACCTTTGTCTACGACAGTCACCTTTGTCTATGACAGTCATCTTGCAACATGTGGTGTCTTTTGTTAAGTGTGTTTCAGCCTATCATAAATTGTCATGTTAACATTATTAACATACTACGAATCTCTGAAGCTTTCATCAAGACAGCAGTGATCTCAATAATTTCCTCTGCTGGAGTGCTACTAATTTTCCATGGATTGATTGATTTATAGATTTTAGGCATACATGCCAAGCACTGGGGCAACTAAGGCCATTCAGGACTGAAACAGAAATTGACAGTAAAAGCTTGAATGGTGTAACAGGAGGAAAACCTCGCAGTTGCACTATGTATCAATTGTTAGGAGAGGGTGGACAGTAAGATGGAAGAAAAAGAATATGAACAGAGGTACAGTAAAAGGAATGAAAGGGGTTGTAGCTAGGGGCCAAAGGGATGCTGCAAAGACCCTTAAGTAATGCCTACATTGCGCGAGGTGCGCCGATGGCACTACCCCCATACGGGTAATTTTCCATGGAGGGTAATCCTCTGTCTTATATGCTGGTCCCTGAGTATCCAAATGTTGGCAACCTTACTATTACAGAAGTAACATGGTTTCAACAAAACACCACAAATCTAACAGAAATTTTCCCTATGTCTAATGCCAATCCCCTGACACAGCAGTTTCCCTGGTTGTAAATCACCTAATATGCAGGATACTCTCACACAAAAGGTCCCACAACACTTGCAGATTCCAGTGACACCCACTGACATTCCATAAATTCCATCCCATGAGATTCCAATGAAGTCATCCAATTAAAAAAAAAATTAGCCATAAATATCCTGACACTGGGTAGCACTGGGATGATGTCTGAAGACTTTTGGGGGATGGTTTACCTCCCATGCAAGTAGGAGCAGTTCAAAGAGAATTATCATCAAACCAGTCCAAAATAAAAATTATGAACAGTTTTTTCTTAATCTTTTTATTTTTCCATAAGTTTTTAATGCAATAACTGACAAATAGCAGTAATATATATATCCCAGAAAAGTATATTTACTGCCCTGTTTCATGAATCAAATGGTATAAATCTTCATTATTTCTTTCCTATGTTTATAACAAAAGGTAAAGAAATTTATGCTCTTGGTAAACTTCAATGCATCTTTCTAACTATATAATTTTGTTGTTTTACATTTTTGAAGATACTACATAAAGTATACATTATATACAATTAAGTGGCTTTCACATATCACCAAAACCAGTATTCTACCATGAAAAACAAACTCACACAATTGATAAAATAAAATTATCTCTTAAGCTCCTAAGTGGTAAGATAGAACAGAGTTAAGTGAAAAGTGTTTTGGAAGCCAAAAATCAAGGGCTTCATACTGGCAACCCCATGCCATTAGTTTCAAAGTCCCTTCCTAAGTAGTAAATGAAGTAACATTAGAACTTGAGAAATTCTACTCCCTATAAGAAGTTATACCACAAACTTTGCCTCTCAACTCCAACTCAATTTCCTGGTTTGATGAGATGGAACCTTACCCAAAAGAATTTTCCCAAGACAAATTTCTCTGATTGAAAGAATCTTTGCTGTCAATCAAAGCAGACCTTGCTGTTGAGCTGTTAATCAGCTCAGTGGTCTGGGGCCAGACCTACTAATCAGCTCAGGTATAACACTTAACTTTTTCTTCTCCTGGTCCCCAAAAGATCAGGGAATCTCTGAAGGTCATTGTCAGGCCTATGTTTAGGTATTTTATTTAATATTTACAATAAAATGATCAAGAAAAGCTATAAATCACAGTTGCAATGAAATAACCAGGACACATGAGCAAAAATAATTACAATTATTAAAATCACTGCAACAAAACCTGAGAAAATAGACTTAATTGAAGATACTATACACTGTATGATAAACAGATTCTATAGGAATAAAGAACTGAATTAAGCTAATATTCCAGATGTCTAGCAACATAAGATTGATAGAAGGTGGCTAGGAGAAACAGAAAATACAACCTAACACAACCAAAATGTAAATGAAACTTTCTGAAGAGTGAAATACAAATAGACCAGGAAACAAAATTGCATATGAATGACTACTTTTAATAGTCCTTAAGTATATACAAATATTTTCATATATTTCTAAACCAAAACTAGGTATTAGAATATTATCACCATAGTTCTCCAAGCGTAATACACGACTAAGAACAACTGCTGCCTTGCAGATGGATGTTTTTAGTCAAAGGCTAAGCCCATCGCCAATAACTGAGGTTGACAACTGCAAGGCCATGCCCTCATAAAAACTAGCCAAATCTTTAAACCATGCATTAAGGAATGAGAATCAGGCTAGGATCCCCTGGTGTGGTTAACAGCTAAAGGTTTCATTACTTTAAAAAGAAACAAGTGAAGGAATGGAAGATTCAAGTAGGATCGTGTGCAACGTTGGTGCCCTGAGAGAAGAGTTAAGAGAGACTGTTGATGTCATGTGTGTGTGTGTGTGTGTGTGTGTGTGTGTGTGTGTGTGTGTAGTGAGTAGGAGAAAGAGAGGAATCAGAGGTAGGTAATGGGTTCAATCTTTATTTTTGTGGGTCATAAATAGAAAGAAATGAAGCTGAATTTAGTAGTGAGTGGAGAATTTAGTAGTGAGTGGAAATAAAAAATGGTGGAAGTTGAAAGTTAGTGGTATGATTTAATAGTAGTGTTACAGTACTGGTAGGGGAAGACATTGTTAATGCAATTTCAGCATACTTGCCTCACACTGGTTGCCAGCAGCAAGAGAAGGAAATATCTAGGGATGAACTGGAAACAGCAATTAGAATGGTAAAGGATGGTGAGAAAATAACCATATGAGAAGATATGAATGGTAGAGTTGGAATGAGTAAAAAATGGTTATAAGGAGGTTCATGGAGGTTCATGGAGGCCATGGATTTGGAGTGAGGACTGACGATGTTGAGCATATACTGGAAATGGTAGAGTTTTGAATTAGTATGAATGAATACCTGGTTTGTGAAGGCAGATCAACATTTAATAACAAATGAGGGTGGTGGAACACAGCCAAATAGATTACAGTTAGGAGGGCAAACAGAAGCAGTATAGTAAATTGTTGCTAGTGATGGATATTAAGATGATGTGTAGAAAACCCATGAAAAATCAAAAATTAAAATATGGAATCTTAATGGAGAACAGTTTGGGAAGTATAAGAGGCATGTAAGAGAAAGACAAAGTTGGAACAAATTTAAAAGAGGATGGAATGTAGAATAAAAGATATCTGGAAAGATATGAAAACAACTCGTGTGAAAGGTGCAGAGGAAGCAGCTGGGCAAACTTAAGGCTACACAGTGGCAGGTGGTAAAATAGTGGTGGCAAAATAAAGAGGTACTAGACCAGGAGGGCAGACAGAAGCAGTATAGTAAATTGTTGCTAATGATGGATATTAAGAAGAGATGTAGAAAACCCATGAAAAAATCAAAAATTAAAATATGGACTCTTAAAGGAGAACAGTCTGGGAAGCATAAGAGGCATGTAAGAGAAAGACATCAAGTTGGAATAAATTTAAAAGAGGATGGAATGTAGAATAAAAGATATTTGGAATGATATGAAAACAACTTGTGTGAAAGGTGCAAAGGAAGCAGCTGGTCAAACTTACGGCTATACAGTGGCAGGTGGTAAAATAAAGAGGTACTAGATTCTGTTACGTGAAAGTCTAGGGCTTTTAAGGTGAATCATTTGCAAGGTGCCATGGAAAAATATAACCATATAGAGAAGAAGGAAGAGAGACTAAGATAACTGGGGCACAGCTACTATATGAGCTACAGAGAAGTTAGAAGCTGAATAGGTTAGGAATAAAGGAGGCCGAATATGATATTTACAGAATATCAAACTCAAGAGAAAAAAAAAAAAGCAAAGATGAGATCTGGTTCAATTAGGTGTCATAAAAGATTAAGAAGGTAATAGTCTGCATAAGGATGATGTCATTAAATGAAGATGGTAAGTTTATCATACATCTCTTTCAAGGTGGGGAAGGTAGATAATATGGGTGATAATTTGAGGAATCAGACTACCAGAACATTTATTGAAGGTTTCAGAGAGAATAACTGATGCATTAGACACAAGCTCTGATGTGCATTTAAGGACCTAGAGAAGGCATTTGATACAATACCAAGGGAAGTAATGTTTTTGTTGTTTAAGAAAAAGAAAGTTTTGTTTTTGTTGTTTAAGAAAAAGAAAAGTGCCAGAAAAGCTGGTTGAAAAGGTGTATAAAAGAACATACCACAGTAATAATAGACTTGTCAAACCCGATATTTCTGAAGTCAAGAGTCGTTCACATCACGGACTGGCACATGACCCATTTCTGTTTGGACTGATTATGGATGTAGTGAGTAAAGGGGTAATGAATGAAAATCTATGGAAACTGTTATAGCAGATGATCTGGCGATTACTGCAGAGACTGAAGAATTGCAAAGATGGGTTAGACAGTAGCAGAAATCTCTTGAATGGGAGGTTATGAGGGTAAATGTGATATATCTGAGGTTATGGTGTCCAGCAGGCTGAGAGGGGATAGGTTAAACAAGATAAAAAAGGCTTAGATTTAAAACAGGCAGAAAATTTAAAACACTTAGGATCTACTTTAAGCCAGGAGGGAGGGTGAAAAGCTGAGGGTGAAAGTAGGATGAAAGCAGCTTAGGTGAATGGAGGAGGATGGCAGGGGTAGTGACAAAAAAAATGCCAAATAAACTGAAAATAGATGGGTCTATTGTATCACAATCAGATCAGTGATAACATATGGTTCAGAAACATGGACTTTAAATTAAGAAGGGAGGAACAGGAACTGGAGCTAACAGAAATGAGGATGATGAGGTTGATTTTGGGGATCTCACTATGTGAGAGGCTGGAAAATGAAGTACAGTACAGGAGGGTGGTAAAGCTTACCGATATGATAAAGAGAGTCAAAACTGAGATGGTATGGGCCTCTGGTAAGGGTGAGTGAGAAGAGAGAGTGAAGAAGGCTAGGGTGGAGCCTGTTAGGGTTAGATCAAGAGGGAGCAAAGGATTAAAAGGCCCAATAAAGTGAAGGAGGACTTAGAGAAGAAGGGTTTAACAGAGGAAAATGCTTTCAATTGACATTGTTGGAGAAGATGCATAAAAGTAACCATCCACTTAGCTTGGGGATAGCAGTGGGGAATGAGGAAAAAGAATGAGAGGATATAAACTTAATGCAATTGTTATAACTTGACTTATTTGTATTTGTTTTCGTATGAGATGCGAGGGTCATCCAATAGATGGCAGTGTAGGCTGGATTGGGGAGTGTAATGTTATTGTATTTTTGATTATCCTTGCAAGACTATGAACTACATGTGAATCACATCAAGGGAAAGGATAATTTGCGCGCAGATTTTTTATCCAGGCATCCTGTTATGTAAAATTGTAAGAATTTGTCTTTGTTATATTATGAATTGTAATTTTTGTTTATCCTTATTGGTTATAATGATGATTTTAAAGAGGGAGGTATGTTATAACCTGACTTATTTGTATTTGTTTTCGTATGAGATGCAAGGGTCATCCAACAGATGGCAGTGTAGACTGGATTGGGGAGTGTAATGTTATTGTATTTTTCCTCCTTGTTTTCTAAAAAGAGTAAAGTTCTGATGTTTTGATCCTTTAAAAGTTTACTTGGCTACGTAGTCTCGTACGTACCAGTGTGTCTCCTGGAATTGTATTGACAAGTTGTGAATTATACTAACTAATATTACGAAAGGATGTAAAGTGAAAAAGTTATATTATTAGTATGGGTAAAGTATTGATTCTCTTGTATTTTTCTTCTATGTACGTGACTTAACATTTTGAAGAGTTTACTCTGTATTAAGTGAGTACTGTGTATTTCGAGTATTTACTCGTTATTAAGAATTTATTGTCTTATTATGTATTTCTTTGTGTGAAGAGTGTTAATACTTAGTATTGCATAAGTATCCAGTGATTTCACTACTATATATATTTATTTGATTTTTCAGTAATACTAAATTAAATATTAAATAATAATATTTTTATTAATTTTATCAGTGTTTGAATAATTGCCTTGGGTAATCTAAATATTTACGTTTCTCTAACTAATAATTTAAGAGTATTAGAAGCAGAGCGTAACACAATACAAAAGCTGAACATAACAACTAATTTGAAAACAAGTTATAAAATACAAATGAATTGGAAAATACCTACATTAAGGAAGCAGATGAAAACAGTGAAGAGAACAAGCAAGTAGGCACTAACAGAGCCATCCAACCTTCCAAGACCAAAGAAGGAAGAATTACTCTCCAAATTACTACAAAAAATTATACACAAACTTATAATCATATAAGCATTTAGCAAACAACAAGAGATTTAAAAATGAAATATAATTTAAATAATGAAAATGAGAGTAATAATAAATGTCACACAGCACTAGACACACAATGTCTGACTACATCTGCTATCAGAGGCAATGTGTAACCCATATGTATTCTCAGTCAGGTGGAAATGAAAACTCATTTTTCATCAGGTGTCTGGAAGATTGTGCGGATACACAATAAACCTTTCTACAGTAAAAGACCCCAAGACAAGTGATAGCTTTACAACTTCTAAAATTACATAGTATCTAAAATGCAAGTGTAATTTCCAAATGCATATGGAATTAAGATACCACGTACAAAATGTGCCACATACCTTTACAGGCTTTTTATTACCCAGCTTTTCCAAGTCTTCCAAAACATTTTTAAAAGGAAACCTAGGATATAAGCGATGTGCCCAATGTTCTAAGTGTTTTAATAACATATCCAAGTCTTCTTTCTCGTGCCCTTTGCCTTGAAATTTAACATTTTTAAAATACTTTGGGAGAGCTGGAATTCCTCTTGGTCCTGCTACTCTGAAATTTAAACATACAAATAAAAATCAAGAGCAAAATAATTAAGGAAATAAATGTAAACAACAAAATAATAATCCCTGTTATTTGGATATTGCCATTATCCATAATTCAACATTATCTGACATACCCAGACCAAGGATCAAGGCCCCAAAGATGTGTGTGTGTGTGTGTGTGTGTGTGTGTGTGTGTGTGTGTGTGTGTGTGTGTGTGTGTGTGTGTGTGTGTGTGTGTGTGTGTGTGTGTGTGTGTGTGTGTGTGTGTGTGTGTGTGTGTGTGTAAATTTGAAAAAACCACTCTCCAATGGTTGACAATGCTGTGCGGTCTCAAGAAAATGTTGGTAATACTGCCTACATCAGACTGACTGAGAAATGGTTTTGGGGAGTGGGGGAGGCCTCTAGATGTTTTTATGGTGGAGGGGGTGGAGGTGGTCGGATGGCTTGACGCAGTCCAAGAGGTGTGGCAGTAGGGGAAGGCTCAGAGAAGGGGTTATTTTGGAAGGTGGGAGGAGCTGGGGAGCAATTTCTATGGCTGGGTAAAGAGGACTAGGTAGACCTGACTTTATAGAGATTGTTTGGTCTTGTGTTTCTGTTTATGATACAGTAATTCACATTTTATTAATGAATATGTGCAGTACTGAGAGAGAGAGAGAGAGAGAGAGAGAGAGAGAGAGAGAGAGAGAGAAACAGCTGAGATGAAATATCAAGTGATGAAATATTGTTTTGTGTACTTTTGTGATATGTGTGATAATCATACTTAGTCAACTAAATTGTAATGAAATATACTACAGTAAATCAAGCAAAGCAAAAAAAAAATGGCAACACATACGGATGCACTCATTCTGTGAATCTGCTGCGGCTCTGTTTGGTGTTGTCTTGCCTACATATGAAATTAGCATTTTAAATATTTTTACGGTGATAAGAGATTGAAATATCAACAGTGATAAAATATTCTCATGTGTGTGATAATCATACTTAGAGTCAACTAAATTCGTAAAGAAATATGGTAAAATAAATCCAGCAGAGCAAAAACATGACAACACCCACATATGTATGCATATACTCACTGGATGGCGTCATGGCGTCATAAACTTTCTGGAGTTTGTTTGGTTTTGTGTTTTTGTTTATGATACAATAATTCACATTTTATTAAAAGGATATGTACAGTACATCTATGGTGGAGAGAGAGAGAGAGAGAGAGAGAGAGAGAGAGAGAGAGAGAGAGAGAGAGAGAGAGAGAGAGAGAGAGAGAGAGAGAGAGAGAGAGAATAACTAAGGTATGTTTACATGGAAGCATGAGTATAGTAACACACACTCCTTCACTATTTTATTCATTTTTTATGCTACAGTATTCTCATTCACACTATAGTTTTACCCTGTTTTCCCATTTTTTATTTCTACAAACCAAAAGATAAACGCAGTTGTGCAAGTATGGTACGTACACACTCATTCAATATTGTCAGTGAACTTGCTACAGCCTGTTTGGTGTTGGCCTGCCTACATATGAAGTTTGCATTTTAAATATTTTTATGGTGATTAGAGATGAAATATCATCAGTGATAAAATATTCTCTTGCGTACCGTTATGATATGCGAGATAATCATACTTAGAGCCAACTATACTTGTAATGAAATATGGTGCAGTAAATCAAGCAAAAAAAAAAAAAAAAAGGCAACACATACATACATATGCATGCACATACTGAGATGTGATAGAGAGAGAGAGAGAGAGAGAGAGAGAGAGAGAGAGAGAGAGAGAGAGAGAGAGAGAGAGAGAAACAGTACAGTAAAACACACACATACCTTCACTATTTTATTTATATTTTAGGCCACAGTATTCTCTTGTAAACAATATTTTACTGCATTTTCTCATTTATCAACTACTTTTTAGTAGTGTTCTTAGAATGAATTTGTTTTGAAAAGTTGTCATCAAGAAATGCCATATGCACTAAAGATGTAAACATAGAGTGTTTTAATGTAATACACAAACACTGTATTATGAACCGAACGAATTTCATTTTCGGTAGATTGTACTAGGCCAGTGTTTCTAAAACTTTTTTACCTCAGGTAACACCTATGAAAAACCAAAACTTTGAGGTGCATCATGATTTCAATATGGAAAAATTAGTCATGAAATTTGAAAATAGGAAAGTGATAAAGAAGTACCTGAAATAACCATTTATTTTTTTGAAATATTTTACTTTTAAGTATACTAATGTGAAATGTGCTTGATGAGATTTTGCAATTTTCTCAATGTTTGGCCTTATATGTGATAAACCTACTCTCATCTCTTCATCAATGCATTTAATATGTGATCTATGTTAACATTTAATGTTTGTTTGTACAGAAAATCCTTGTTCACAGAGATACAATGTGGAAAACTGCAATAAAACAGTCAAAGCTTTCCTAACTACTGAAGGATATTCTTCTTTGATTGAAATCCAAAACTGATCGATGGCCACCTCCTTATGCTTGATCTTTAAGCCTCCTCTTCTGTTAACGAAAAGCCAACGTCATCAGTTGAAATGTCAATGAAAAGGTTGCAAATCCAATCATACTGCTCGGTGTTTATTGATGGAGTGTAATGGTTCGGACAGAAATGCTAAATGATCCACTATTAAAGGAATTAAATTGCCTAAATGGCCTTCTCTAACCAAAGGAAACATTTCCAAACAGCCTAAACCAGCTTTTCTTTTCCAAACTGCTAGTTTTTTTCTGGAATGCTTTAATTTTGTTGGTAGATGACAAAAGGTTTTTATTTCTATTTTGCATGGACACATTCAGAATATTCAAGTACTGAAACATATCAGTCAGATACCTTAATTTTGAAGTCCAAAAGTCACAGTTCAGAAGTTCACAAAATTCACACATTTTCTTTCTGTGTGCAAAAGTAAGCATGTGTGTCGTGAATCCATGTTTTCACAATGTAACTCAAATATATTAGATTTTACTGGTCTAGTCTTAATGAAACTTACCATTTTGACAACTTGATCTTGATCATATCTGCTTTCAATTTAGTACCAAGTGTTTTTGTCATCAGGGCCTCTCTATGCAAGAAACAAGAAGTTTTTATAATGTTGGGATGGTTTTACAAATGATGCAAGACCTTTAGTAGAACCAGATATTGATGGAGCTTCATCAGTACAAACTCTAACACACAACTTCCAGGATAAATTCCATTTCTCAAAATAATTATTTAAATTATGAAAAATATCTTCACCTTTAGTAGTGGTACACAATTCTTTGCAACAAACATACTGATTTACTATAGTATCTCCATCAGTAAAGCAAATAAAGGCAAAAAGCTGTGCTTTGTTGGTTGATTCATCAACTTGGAGTGCAAAGTAGGAATCCTGAAGTTTATTACAGCAAACATTTTCTACAATATTGTTAGACATTTCCAGAATACACCTATGAACAGTATTATTTGATAATGGAATTCTACTTATTTGTTTCTCTGCATTATCTCATAAAATAGCCTTAACCATCTTTTTACAAGTGGGCAAAATAATAGATTCGGCAAGAGTACGTGACATCATTTTTACAGCTATCATTTCCGATATTTCATAGAAGAAATTTAAATTACCATTCACAGTTGTCATTTTTGGCTAACATTTCAAAAGATTAGCAGGATATGGAATTATATATATATATAGAACACATTTTTTTGAGAGAGAGGTCAGTAATGACCGATTTAAATCCCCAATGAAAGGAAAAGGGAAAGGATTATTCATTGCTTCTTAAAGATTAGGCCATTAAGAAATTTACTTTCCAGTTCAAAATGTCAAATGGTGAAGACTTGACTCAGACTTAGAAACCACATACTTGATGACATCAACTCTAAAATATATGAAAATCAAAGTTTTAAAATATAAACATACAATATATAAACTAAATCTTCTGTTATCTTGGGGTGCACCGTTTGAGAAACACTATACTATGCTAAGCTTTCACACAATATTACCAAACTTATGGCTTACGTAAAAATTCATAACCATCTCCTATAATTAACAACCACTTATCAAAGAACTCACATAAACAACATTGAGTAAGACCTAAACATACAAATTGGGAAACAGCTGTTTTGCAATTATGAAAGATTTTACTTTAACCTAAAGCATGTTAGTTTACCTTGCGCTGTATACCCGTTTTACATCTATGTATAAAAATAAAAATAATAATTCCATTAATACATTAGTTTCTTTTAGCAACTAAAAATTATTCTACTAATTCTTTCCCTAGTAGGCCCAGTCAGCTGATTCTGAGAAAATAAACATTACAAATGGCGAACGGACAGCTGGTTTTTTATACATATTACAATGATGATACGTATAAGATAATACAGTGATACAGTATAAAGGATTCTGTAAGTAAAATAACAGTTTCATTACCATTACCTTTATCTTAAATACAACTGTAATAGCCTATTTGACTTATACAAATGGATACCATATGTGTCACACCTAAGCTAGCCTTGGTCAATAGTTTACACATACATATTTTGTATCATGCATGTTAATACAATATGGTAACAACTGATAAGAAAGTTGCTGTATAAAAATACATTAATGGTCATGAAACCATGGTAGGCTGTGGGTAAACACTGGCAGGCTACCTGCCTACTGAACTGTCATTTATGAGAGGGAGAGGAAAAGGAGGTGTTGCATTTATTTTCAAAGTGTATTTCTGAGTTCAGTCCCGTGTCAGCCGGTGAAATTCCATTACAGCACGAATTTCTAGGTATAACAATGCTAGATATACCAGAGAAAAAGAGCTTTCAGGAAAGCTGGGGTTACTACCCCAGTCGAGCGTCTTCTCGGAAGACGTCGGTATAAGAAGGGTGAGTGAAATACCACTACCACGGAAACCTACTCAAAGATCTCTCCTATCAAAATCCCCGAACAGAGCGGTGAGCCGTTACAGCCCCAACACTCAACACCCGCCAGGACGGCGACACCAGCGCCACCTACCTCATTCCATTTTCTAGCACGTGACTGCATCCGTTTCTTTTGTGTGCTCGTCTCTCTTTAATTTGGATTTTCTTGCATCTACGATGGCATCGAGCAGCTTTACCATCTCTAAGTTAAGTACCATCTTCTTGTGGGGTTTTGTTCTATTTTTTGGCTGTTATGGTCTCGTATTTTCATAAATATTGAGATCTTATTATGACGCCACGGCGTCCCCCGCCAGCCATGTCGACCGCGAGGCGACTCCTTCAGTTCTTTTCGGTTGGAGTTGTCTCCTCGTCGTTATAGATAGATTTTGACCCCTTGGTTCCCTTCCTGGTGGTTCCTTGCGTGGCTCCCCCCCTTTTTTGTTTACGAAATTACATTTCATTGGCCTATCGGCCTTTGTTAGGGTGATGTCCCGTCCAGGTACCCCAGGTTGGGTTCCTTTTTATTTTTGGTCTCAAGTAGGCTAATTATTTTATGCTTGGAGATGGTGCTCTCTTTTTATTTTATTTTATTTATTTTATTTAATTTATTTTTGTTGTTTACCTCTGTGTGGTGGCGGCAGCCTCAGATCTAACCGCTTCCCCGAGGTAGGCTACGCTCCCTATTGAGCACATTTTGGTTCCAATTCTTTATGTGTGATGGTTTTTTTTGTGGAGTAGGCTTGTTTGCTTCCATCCCCTTGCCCTGGGTGTGGAGATCATCAGGTTGAGGGAGTTTTGTTGCTGTTTCCTCCGGGGTCGTTTTTGGTGGGCAGAGTGAGCCCTTAGTTCTCTTCCTCCATTTGGGGGAATCGAGTTCTTTGGATGTGTTTCCTCTAGGCTAGTCGCCTCCTTGCCCCCCCTTCTCGATCCCGGTTGGTTCTCGGCACAAAATTTCTCTCCCTGTTGCTTCCCCCTCCCTTCTGCACTCCTCCCTTTTTCCTAGCCTATACTAGGTTAGGTCCATATTAGGCTTCGCCTAGGAAGGAGTCGGGCTTCGGGTTGCGTAGCTTCCAGTAGTAGGCTACCCTCCCAAGTTTCATTTTCTTGGAGGTATGGATGCAGTTGAGCGGGTGATATGTTTCTCCCTGTCTCCTGTTCCCTTCCTGGTAGCCTACTCCTCTCCCCCTCCACCCCTCCCCCTCCAGCCTTGCTCTACTCGCGGGGTGACGCTAGATGGCATTTTCTCCGAGTTCAGGGACTCCTCCTGTTGGTAGAGGGATTCGCTCCCTCCCATACCGTCCCTAGCATCGCTGTGTTGGGGTTGGTGGTTTGTTTGCTCGAACGTGTTCGAGTCACTATCCCATACCTCTCCGTCTCCCGTCCGGGTTACGTAGATAGGTAAAATATAATTGCTCCACCATGTTATGAACATATAAGCATTTTGCCCGTCTTGTTTCTCCGGCGGGAAGTAAGGGCGGAAGGATTTACATTATATATAGGGAACGGATCCCTCCGGTCTCCGGAGTATTTACCATCACTTGTTATTGTTATTTTTTTTTTAATATTTAGATAAGTCTGTTTATCTACAGGAGTACGGCTCCTTTATATATTTTATATAACGTGAGTCCGGTCCTACACCAGGGGCTCCGCCGTTATTTTTTCTGGCAGCCCTTATGGTTAGTTCCTGGTTTCTCATTCCTTCATTCCCGGAGTCCTCCGGGGTCTGAAAGCCTTTACCTTCCACTCTGTGCAATTTAGAGCTTATTGGCCCAGTTTATGATAAGGAAGTTCTTCTCCGCCGGAGTATTCCGGTTGTAGTTGAGTTTCCCGGCCTTGCCGGCTTTAGATTGCTTAGGGTGGGAGGTTCATGTACTTTTCTACTTACAGACTGTTCGCTGTGAGGAGCCGGGTGTACCGCCTCCTTCAACAACCCTACGGTCACGTGGTATGCGGACCCACGCTGGTTGTGCGGTCCGACTTGATGACCTGGTTGTTTGGCACCCTGATGGTTGTGAGGTTTGCTTTTGCTCTCTGCGCAACCGTCCAGGATGAGTCGGTAAGTGACAGTCTTTTTCTTCCGTTTTATGCTCCTCATATTGTATATTGTTTATGAGGTTCCCGGACTGGTTTTTTCGTTCTTAGCTAATTGTTGGTTTTCTTACAGGCGGACGAAGCTTCCAAGAAGTCTGCCTTGGAATCCCTCCGGGCCTGGGTGGCTTGGTTTGGCAGGAATGTTCCGTCGGGGAAGCCCTACGTCCTCGACGCTAGCTTGAGGGACTTGCTCTACCCCGGCGCACGGGTGGCGGCCGCAGTGCCTGAAGATCTTGCCACCCCTATCATCCAGCAAATCCGGGATGCGACCCAGCCACCCCAAGTGGATATCCTCTACGCTGAGGTCTCGGAGGATGTAGCCGCTGGATCTTAACCTGGAACCGATGAACACAGAGCAGGACCAGGTGGTAAGTGGTGAGGTAAGTGAGGTTGTTGGGGCGGGCCCCTCTGTTTGACTCCCCTGTTTCATCTGTCTCTTCATTTTCAGGTTTTGTGAAGTCTTCCTCCTTGGGTGATAGAGCTCCGTCTGCTATCCCCAAGTTGAAGTTGAAGACTTCATGGAAGGCGAAGGGCTACAAGTCCTCGACTTCCAAGAAGGCATCGCCCTTCCCCGTCGAAGGCTAAGGTTTCAGGACCTGTAGCCTCTGGGAGCAATTCTGGTTCCTCCAGCAAAGGCGCGAGTAAGAGGGCTGCAAAACCAAGCCCTCCTCGCCAACCTGCTTTTGACGCAGAGGCCTTTGCAAATCAACTTTATAAGAAATTTACAGAGGACCTAGATTCGAGATTTAATAAAATCTCTGAGAAGTTGGCCAGTCATGATAACATACTGGCGGAATGGCTCGCCCACCCCAGCCGAACCACAGTATGTTATCCCCGACACTGCGGACCTCCCGCCGCTCGATGTCGGTAACCCTTGGCGCTTTCAGCACTCCGGGCCATCCAACATGATGGCAAGCTGACAGTTGAAGGTCTTGGCACGAGACGGTTGGAGGAATTGGAGTTCTTCCCCCGATCTCTCGCCCCCTTACCCAGGCTTCGTGAGGCTCACGGAGGAAGCTTGGATTCGGTCAGACAAGGTTCCTAGGGAGACTGTCATCGTCCCTAGGGACCAAGCTCAGTCGGCTCTCCTGCGCACTCTGACGGAGTGGCAGGCAGAAAACACGGTTGACTCCTTTCAAGGGCAACTTTACAATGTTCGCCCTGGGAGACGACCTTCCCACCCCTTGCTTGACAAAGTCGCTCTGGCTACGGCCCGAGCGTGCTTTGATGGTAATCCGTTACCACAGTTAAGAGAAACAGACCCTACTTCCTGGTATTCCCAGGAAGTAATGAGTTCTGGGTGGACGCCCGTCCACTTTCACTGTCGGGAAGCTGGACCCTTCTGCGCTTCCACGCAATTTTGAGCAGCTCCCCAAGCTGCCAGAATCTTTATTGAAGGCGGAGTTTGATGCCCGGACTAAGTTAGCCCGGTCCTTGAACTCCGTCTGCCTTACAGAAGCTACTGCCGTCTCCTGCTCGGACGAGCCATTCTTTCAAGTTTTGGCTAAGTCCTTGCTAGCTGGCTTCCAGTCTGACTTGTTCGAGTTTATCATGGCCAGACTGGAATGCAGGAAGTTCATCTTCGCCGATGCTACTATCCGCCACGAGCCTAACAAGCTCGTTAAAAGCTCGATCTGGGGACCTAACCTCTTCCCTGAAGAGGAGGTCACAAACGTTATGGCCGAGGCTACACGGGCCAATCAGAGTCTGCGCTCTCGCTGGGGCATTTCTGCCTATAAGCGCAAGACCCCAGAATCGGCCGGCCCCCAGACGAGAGGAGGCAAACGCTTCAGGAGGCATAAGAGGCCCCACCATCAGGCGGTAGTCCAAGCCGTCCCGGTCTCGGCAGTAGCCCAGCCTTCTACCTCCAAGGCTCACCCCCAACAGTATGTGCTGGTCCAACCAGCTGCACCCTCTTATGTGGCTTCACCAGCGTACAACCCCACATATGAGGGCCGTGGATACTTTCACGGCCTTAATAGGGTTGCAAGGGGAGGAAGAGGCAAAGTCCCTCATAGAGGGAAGCCCAACACCACCCCAAGGGGAAGGCCTGGACGTGGTAGGGGGAATAAACCCGCTCCCTCCCACTGAGAGAACCCAGGTAGGTGGTCGCCTGTATTGGTTCAGGGACCAATGGACCTTCAGCCCTTGGGCACACAGCATTGTGTCCAAAGGACTAGGATGGAGCTGGATCAAGAACCCTCCTCCTCTAACCAGATTTTACCAGCCACCCACATCAATCCTACAGGATTACGTGACAGAATTGCTCAACAAACGAGCAATAAAGAAAGTAAGGCACCTAAAGTTTCAAGGCAGGTTATTCACTGTTCCCAAAAAGACTCCGATCAGCAAAGAGTGATCCTGGATCTGTCGCGTCTAAATCTCTACATAAAATGCGACAAATTTCGCATGCTTACGGTAGCTCAGGTACGGACTCTACTTCCGCGTGGGAGCCGTCACCACCTCTATCGATCTTTCAGACGCTTATTATCACGTCCCCGATTGCGCGGAACTTCTCTCAGTTCCTCGGTTTCAGACTCGAATCAAGCCTACTCCTTCAGGGTCATGCCCTTCGGTCTGAACATTGCGCCCAGGGTATTCACCAAGCTGGCGGACACGGTAGTACAACAACTCCGGTCTCGAGAGATATCCCTAGCAGCGCATTTGGACGATTGGATAATTTGGGCACCAACAGTTCCGGAGTGTCAGAAGGCTACGTCCATAGTCATCAATTTCCTGGAGTCGCTAGGTTTTCAACTGAACAGAGAAAGTCCCGCCTGACTCGAGTCCCGGTTTCAGTGGCTGGGTCTCCAGTGGGATCTGTCCTCTCACACATTATCCCTCCCACCTCCCAAGAGGAAAGAGATAGCATCTCTCACCAGGAGATTCCTCAAAATCCATCAGCATCCCGCCGATCCCAAGAAAGGGTCCTTGGGTCTCTTCAATTTGCCTCAGTGACAGACCTGCTCTTAAAAGCGAAATTAAAAGACATAAACAGAGTGTGGTGGAGTCGAGCCAATGTCAAGCTCAGAGACAAGGTCTCCTCTATTCCTCAAATCTTAAAGACAAGACTGCGTCCTTGGACCACAGTCAGAGGCCTGTCCAAAACAGTTCCGCTTCAATTTCCCCCTCCGACACTAGTTGTTCACACAGACGCTTCCCTAAGCGGCTGGGGGGATATTCACCAAAACAAAAGTACAAGGAACGTGGTCCACAATGTTTCAGCAGTTCCATATAAATACCCTGGAAGCTATGGCGGTCTTTCTAACTCTGAAGAAAATCCGCCCCAACCGGATTCATATCAGGCTGGTGTTGGACAGCGCAGTGGTAGTTCATTGCATCAACAGGGGCGGCTCCAAATCAGGTCGAGTAAACCAAGTAATGGTTGCTATCTTCTCCCTGGCGAACAAGCACGGCTGGCACCTGTCAGCCACCCACCTAGCGGGGTACGGAACGTGGTGGCGGATTCCCTGTCCAGGAACTCCGTTGGAGACGGAGTGGTCCCTGGACGTGGAATCTTTCAAATGGATTTGCCGCCGGGTTCCGGGCCTCCAAGTGGACCTGTTCGCAACGGAGAGCAACTTCAAGCTCCCCTGTTATGTGGCCCCCAACCTGGACCCTCAGGCGTACGCCACAGACGCAATGACAGTAGATTGGAACAATTGGGAGAAGATTTATCTGTTCCCTCCAATAAATTTACTGCTGAAAGTATTACACAAACTCAGGACATTCAAAGGTCAACCAGCCCTAGTAGCCCCCTATTGGCCGAAGAGCAATTGGTTCCCTCTTCTTCAGGAACTGGGATTACGGAGTCTTCGGATTCCCAAGCCCATTCTGACCCAGACAGTACAAACCAAGACTGTGTCAGCTTCCTCAAGAATTCAGAATGCCCTAGTTTTATGGACTTTATAAAATTCGCAGCCCAAAAGGAGCGAACATTGACCCTGTCAACACTCTGTTTTTAGAATCAGATAAAAGAGATTCTACTCTTAGACAGTATGACTCAGCAGTCAAAAAATTAGCCTCCTTCCTGAAAGCATCTGAAGCCAAAATCATGACGACTAATTTAGGAGTTTCCTTCTTTAGATCACTGTTTGAGAAAGGCCTTGCTCCGGCCACTATTACCACAGTCAAGTCAGCATTGAAGAAAGTATTTCTTTACGGCTTTAAAATCGACCTTACAGATTCCTATTTTTCATCTATCCCCAGAGCATGCGCTCGTCTGAGACCAGTATCACGCCCACATTCTGTTACGTGGTTTCTCAATGACGTCCTTAAGTTAGCATCAGAGTTGGATAACTTTCATTGCTCTTATCAGGATCTGTTAAGGAAGACTTTATTTTTGATTAGCTTGGCTTCAGGTGCTAGAATCTCAGAGCTGTCGGCTCTCACTAGAGGTGATAATTTTGTGAACTTCCTCCCGTCTGGAGAGGTCCTCCTTTCCCCTGACCCTAGATTTTTAGCTAAGAACGAAGACCCACAGGACAGGTGGTCTCCTTGGAAGGTGGTGCCCCTTCCTCAAGACCAGTCTTTATGTCCAGTTTATACACTTAAATCTTACCTTTTAAGAACTCCACAGAGTAAGTCGGGTCCTCTTTTTATCAGGGAGAAAGGTGGTACTCTTTCACTGAATGCTATAAGACAACAAATTCTGTATTTCATTAAACAGGCCAACCCAGATTCAGTTCCTAAGGTTCATGATATTCGAGCAGTTGCTACTTCCATTAATTACTTTCATAATATGGACTTCTCAGAGTTATCTAAATTTACGGGTTGGAAATCACCTCTAGTGTTTAAACGCCACTATTTAAAATCGCTCAAGCCCTGAAATTTTCTACCATAGCTGTGGGAAGTGTCATCTCCCCACCTTAACTAATCATATCCTTATCCTTTCCTTTCCACCCCGCCCGCCTGCCTCATTTACTTCTCTGCTTATTCTCCTGGTTGATTATACCTCACTGCCTGGCTCCTCATATTGATGTATCTTGTATCTGTTGATGGAAAAAGTGTAATCTGACATGCCATGATTGTTTTTTCTTATGGGGTACTGGACGGTTTTTATTTGGCTCCATGTACCCCAGATATATGTATATATGTATATGTTTATTTTCATTGATCTTGTCTCTTACGTGTTTAGCCTAAGTTTACGTGTATAGTATTAAGGTTGTATTTGCAATTATCTTATGCACATTTCATGTTTCACCTTGCTTTAAGTAATTTTAAGATTTTTGGGGCTTCTTCCCCGTCGTGCCGGGGACCTCCCATGTTTCATAGTATTAAGTTTTTGATGTGCCTTAGATTTAGTATACCTTAGTTTTAGTATTCTTGCTACATGAAAGAGATTACTTGATTAAAATTATTTTCGTAAAATTTTTGCCTTTTTCTTCAGATTACCCCTTTTTTTTTTTCCTTGTAGTTACAGCCTTGGCATGATTCTCTATCACTATTTCACCGGCTGACACGGGACTGAACTCAGAAAAGGGATTTTGACAAAGGAAAAATCTATTTCTGAGGGAGGTCCCGTGTCACCCGGTGACCCTCCCTGGATCACCTAGTACTCCCCCTACTTGCACATGCCAAGTCTGGAGTTAGTGCTAGCATGGAATGAGGTAGGTGGCGCTGGTGTCGCCGTCCTGGCGGGTGTTGAGTGTTGGGGCTGTAACGGCTCACCGCTCTGTTCGGGGTTTTGATAGGAGAGATCTTTCGAGTAGGTTTCCGTGGTAGTGGTATTTCACTCACCCTTCTTATACCGACGTCTTCCTAGAAGACGCTCGACTGGGGGTAGTAACCCCAGCTTTCCTGAAAGCTCTTTTTCTCTGGTATATCTAGCATTGTTATACCTAGAAATTCGTGCTGTAATGGAATTTCACCGGGTGACACGGGAACTTCCTCAGAAATAGATTTTTCCTTTGTCAAAATCCCTTTTATGCAGTATATTTTGTTACAAATATTAAGGGGAAAAAAGGTAGATAATTCCTTTTTGCATAAATTTTCAGTTTAAAGTGTGATGGTTATTGTTTATAAGCATACTGAGTGTTTACAGTTTACTGGTATTGATAAGGTTAGTGAGGAAAGGCAAGGAGCTGCCCTTGAACACCTAGATTTTTTTACGCTCCATTATCTGACGGGCCCTTGACTCTATTAATCCAGATAATTGAAGGATTACGATATAAAAATACAGGAATCAATAATACAGTCTTATATCTAAAACATAAATTAACTTCACCACACCCTCATTCTTAAATATAGCCATATTCGTACCCCAAATGTTTCCAAGATTACAGGTCTTGTGTCTGTAAGATAAGAAGAAAGTATTCTCTCTAGGCATGCTTCCTCTGAACTCAGTAGCAATGACCAGTAAATTCACTGTTTGTGATCCTGCAGTGCTTTTAACAACTCTATTTTCCTCCTCTAGGTGTTAACTTTGCAGAGGATAGCATTTTCAAACAAATTTTGCTACTTTATTTTCTGAGTTTTCTCCACTAAAATTACTTATTCCCGCTCTTTTCACCCAAGTTTTTTCTTTAAGTGATAAAAGACAAATTCCACTTTTATTATTAACCCTTAAACGCCTGTTGACGTTTTAAACGTCGTCAAAAATTGTCTGTCGAATGCCGAGTGGACGTTGCAAACGTCGACTGAAAAAAGAAAGTTTAAATATTCGCGGAAAAATAATTATAGGCCTAGTTTGCGGAAGATTTCAAATCACGCGCCTTGGCGGATGCTGGGAGTTCACGAATCCAGGTGTTGTGTTGTTTTTGAGCATCACCCAGACGCTGCGCATCAAAACTCACGCCAGATAGCATCAGTGTCGGACCTTGCGGGAGCGATATTTTGACGCAGACGTGTTTTGCAGAACTTTGGCGAGTGTTTGCGTATTCGTGCTGCAACAGGACGTTTGTAGATATGTCACAAAGGCGTCAGGACCGTGAAAGGCGCATACTGCCTGTCGGAAGTGAGCGTGTGAGGCGAGTTTTAGACTGGGATGCTGGAGAAGGACCCAGCAACCAAAGTGAATTTTAACCTTCGGTCAACTTTGACTCAACCGAAATGATCGAAAAACGCATCCGTAAGCCATAATTATTACATTCAAGTAACAATCAATCATTTACCTTCATTTTGCAACAAACGGAAAGTCTCTAGCACAATATTTAGAATTTTGGTGAATTTTTGAAAAGAAAATTTTCCTCCGCTCCGCATGTACGAACTCCGCTGAAAATCCTGTCATTTCTTGCGTCAGCTTGCAGTAATTTTTTCGCCGTTTCATATTATTCGTTACATAAAGTGTTATACATCAAAATGTGCGCAATTTCATGTAGAATACAAAAAAATATATCATTCCTTTAGCTCTTCACAGTGTTTTAATATTTACATCGAAATCACAATAACTGAAAAATTTTAACATTCGGTCAAATTTGACTAGACCAGAAATGATCGAAAAACGCATCCGTAAGCCATAATTATTACATTCGAGTAACAATCAATCATTTACCTTCATTTTTGCAACAAACGGAAAGTCTCTAGCACAATATTTAGAATTTTGGTGAATTTTTTGAAAAAAAAATTTTCCTCCGCTCCTGACTGTTACCGTGAACTCAGCTGAAAATCCTGTCATTTCTTGCGTCAACTTGCCGTAATTTTTCGCCGTTTCATATTATTGTACGTTACATAAAGTGTTATACATCAAAATGTGCTAATTTCATGTAGAATACAACAAAAAATATATCATTCCTTTAGCTCTTCACAGTTTTTAATATTTACATCGAAATCATGATAACTGACAAAATTTTAACATTCGGTCAACTTTGATTCGACCTGAAATGATCAAAAACGCATCCGTAAGCCATAATTATTACATTCGAGTAACAATCAATCATTTACCTTCATTTTGCAACAAACGGAAAGTCTCTAGCACATTATTTAGATTTTTGGTGAATTTTTTTTTAAAAAATTTTCCTTTGCTCAACTGCAGGTTTGGACTCCGCTGAAAATCCTGTCAAATTTCTTGCGTCAGCTTGCCGTAATTTTTTCATGTTGTTTCATATTGTTCGTTATCATAAAGTGTTATACATCAAAATGTGCGCAATTTCATGTAGAATACAACAAAAAATATGTCATTCCTTTAGCTCTTCACAGTTTTTAATATTTTCACCGAAATCACGATAACTGACAAAATTTTAACATTCGGTCAACTTTGATTCGACCCAGTGAAATGACCAAAAACGCATCCGTTTTTGAAATTATTACATTCGAGTAACAATTAATCATTTACCTTCATTTTGCAACAAACGGAAAGTCTCTAGCATTATTTAGATTTTTGGTGAATTTTTTCAAAAAAAATTTTCCTCCGCTCAAGCACCTTACTCCGCTGAAAATCCTGTCATTTCTTGCGTTAACTTGCTGTAATTTTTTCACTGTTTCATATTATTCGTTACATAAAGTGTTATACATCAAAATGTGCAAAATTTCATGGAGAATACAACAAAAATATGTCATTCCTTTAGCTCTTCAAAGTTTTTTTATATTTTCGCCGAAATCACGATAACTGACAAAATTTTAACATTCGGTCAAATTTGACTCGATCGAAATGATCGAAAAACGCATCCGTAAGCCATAATTATTACATTCGAGTAACAATCAATCATTTACCTTCATTTTGCAACAAACGGAAAGTCTCTAGCACAATATTTAGATTTTTGGTGAATTTTTGAAAAAAATTTTCCTTAAGCTCATGGCGGACTCCGCTGAAAATCCTGTCATTTCTTGCGTCAGCTTGCACTAATTTTTTCACCTGTTTCATATTATTCGTTACATAAAGTGTTATACATCAAAATGTGCGCAATTTCATGTAGAATACAACAAAAAATATATCATTTCTTTAGCTCTTCACAGTTTTTTTATATTTACATCGAAATAACGATAACTGACAAAATTTTAACATTCGGTCAAATTTAACTCGATCGAAATGGTTCAAAAATGCAATTGTAAGCTAAAAAACTTACAGCCTAGTAATATTCAATCAATTTCCTTCATTTTGGCACAATTGGAAAGTCACTAGCACAATATTTTGATTTTTGTGAATTTTTGAAAAAACTTTTTTTTACATCCGCATTTTGTGAATTCATGCATCATTTTGTGATAATATTTTCTCTGTGTTGCTTTAATCGTTTTACAATCTGTTATATACCAAAATCATCACAATTTAGTGTACAATACAACTAAAAAAATTAACTCATTAGCTTCAATCGTTTTTTTTGTACTTACAGCGCGCTTTTGTATACAATTATATACTCCCATTTTTTTAGCTGTCATATATTCAATATTTATATATGATAATGATATTTTTTTTTTTCTGATGGTTGCATACTAAACTTCAGGCAATGAGAAAAAAGGAGCCAAAAATGAACTCTTAATCTTGAAAACTAAGCACGCTTTGATTTTTTGAAAAAACTTTTTTTCCGCTTGTCAGCGCTACCTCTCGGAGGCCGCGGCATATGGGAGACGTTTTTGAAAATAGGGCTTCGGCGTTAAATAGTTAACTGTCAGTCGCTGGCATCATTAACCCTTAAACGCCGAGCCTCTATTTACAAAAGGTGTCTGTCGATATCATGCCTTTGGGAGTTAGCGCCAAAGTTGTGAAAAAAGCTTTTTTAAAAATCACAGCACACTTAGTTTTTAAGATAAAGAGTTCATTTTGGCTCCTTTTTTGTCATTGCCTGAAGTTTAGTATGCAACCATCAGAAAATGAAAAAATAACATTATCATATATAAATATTGAAATATATGACAGCACAAACAAAAAATTTCATATATAATTGTATACAAATCGCTTCAATGAGCAGCAAATGGTTAAAGCTAACGAAACATGATTTTTTCCCTTTGTATTGTACACTAAATTATGATGATTTTGGTAAATAACATTGTAAAACAATCAAAGCAACAGAGAAAATATTACCACAAAATGATGCATGAATTAACTGGGAAGCATTAACGGGACGTAAAAAAAAGTTTTTTCAAAAATTCACCATAAATCGAAATATTGTGCTAGAGACTTCCAATTTCTTGCAAAATGAAGGTAAATGATTAAATATAACTAGAATGTAAATGTTTTAGCTTACAATTGCGTTTTTTTACCATTTTGGTCGAGTTAAAGTTGACCGAAAGTCGAATTTCTTCTATTTATCGTGATTTATATGAAAATATTTCAAAACTGATAAAAGCTACAACCATGAGTTATTTTCTGTTGTATTCTACATGAAATTGTGCACATTTTCATATATAAAACTTTATGTAACAACTATAAAACGGTGCAAACATTATGACAAAGTGACAAAAGAATTTCCAAGATGTTCGGCCGAGTTACCGCTCGTGGATGTAAGGAAAAAATTTTTTTTTTTAAATTCACCATAAATCGAAAAAAATCGAAATATTGTGCTAGAGACTTCCAATTTGTTGCAAAATGAAGGTAAATGATTGAATATTACTAGAATGTAAGAGTTTTAGCTTGCAATTGCGTTTTTTTACCATTTCGGTCGAGTTAAAGTTGACCCAAGGTTGAAATTTTGGCACATCGTGATTTATATGAAAATATTTCAAAACTGATAAAAGCTACAACCATGAGTTATTTTCTGTTGTATTCTACATGAAATTGTGCATTTTTTATATAAAACTTTATGTAACGATTAATATAAAACTGTGCTGATTTTGGTATTAAATCACAAAGTGATCAAAGAATTTTTGAGATGTTATCACAAAATGATGTTACATTGTAGACGTAAGGGAAAAGTTTTTTCAAAAATTCACCATAAATCGAAATATTGTGCTAGACTTCCAATTTCTTGCAAAATGAAGGTACATGATTGAATATTACTAGAATGTAAGAGTTTTAGCTTACACTGCGTTTTTCAACCATTTCGGTCGAGTCAAAGTTGACCGAAGGTTGAAACTTTGGCACTTATCGTGATTTATATGAAAATATTTCCAAACTGATAAAAGCTACAACCATGGGTTGTTTTTTGTTGTATTTTACATGAAATTGCGCACATTTTCATATATAAAACTTTATGTAATGGCTAATATAAAACGGTGCAAAAATTACGACAAAATGACGAAAGATTTTCTGAAATTTTCGCCTGAGTTACCGCGCGGACGTAAGGAAAAAGATTTTTTCAAAAATTCACCATAAATCGAAATATTGTGCTAGAGACTTCAAATTTGTTGCAAAATGAAGGTAAATGATTGAATACTACTAGAATGTAAGTTTTAGCTTACAATTGCGTTTTTCGACCAATTCGGTCGAGTCAAAGTTGACTGAAGGTTGAAATTTTTTTTAGTCGACGTACCGTACGTCCACTCGGCACCCAACAGACAGTTTTAGTTGACATATGGTACGTCCAATCGGCGTTTAAGGGTTAACTGTCACCAGTAAGGCAAGATATTGAGGTCTTGCACCATTTTTTCATCTTTCACATTGCATATTATTATATTCACATTATTATTCATATCAGGCCTATTCTTCATCTGTAAACAAACTTTACAGTACCTTTATATTTGCCTGCTTATCAACTTTGACAAAAACACCCCTCACAAGTCACTCTACATTTTCAGAATGTCACATCCTCAATCTCCCTCATTAAATTCACAAATCTAACTTCTACTAGTAGAAGTCATCACACCTATAACCCATAGCCCCTTCTGGCTGGATAAAGAAGCAGTCTAGAAAGCAACAGACATCCTTATGACAATTATTATTTTGGAAGGTAGGCCATCACCTCTCATGCTATGTCCAATAGTTGTGAATACACTACAGGGGAAAGCTGTACCAGGAGAAATAAAATCTTTGCATGACATTCCAGGTTGGGAACTAGTTACTATTCAGTCTAGCAGCTTCCCTAAGCCTAATATCAAGGTCTGCCCTCCTATTCCCCAATGAGCTTGTTCCTCTAATGCAGTGATTCTTAAACTGGGGGCACACCCCCCTAGGGGGGCACCAGAAGCTTCCAAGCTTCTGGTGTTCAGGGTTGCCACATGGTGCCTATTATATTTTTTATAATTTGTGATGTTAATTGCAAAATAGCCAAAAACATCACTGCTTCCATGTTTTCTGATTATCATCTCAAAACATGCCAAAAATTCAAAATATAAGTCAATTTTCATTTCAAATCTTGTTTATGAATTGTCTTTTATTGTTATAATAAGATTAGAGCAGGTCAGGGAAAATCTTATGGCGCCAGCAAGCTGAGCAGAGAGCGAATGTCAAGGTAAGAAAATACACATACATGCATACATATATATATATATATATATATATATATATATATATATATATATATATATATATATATATATATATATATATATATATATATACTGTATATAGTATATATTTGAGTATACCTTAGTTTTACCAGACCACTGAGCTGATTAACAGCTCTCCTAGGGCTGGCCCAAAGGATTAGACTTATTTTACGTGGCTAGAAATATGCAGTATATATATATATATATATATATATATATATATATATATATATATATATATATATATATATATATATATATATATATATATATATATATATATATATATGTATATATATATATATATATATATATATATATATATATATATATATATATATATATATATATATATATATATATATATATATATATATATATATATATATATATATATATACATATATATATATATATATATATATATATATATATATATATATATTTCATGGTGTTGCCCTACATGTATATCATCCTATAGTTTTGATATATTTACTCTTCTATCTATCACATTATGTGTAATAATAATAATTGTTGAAATATCGTATGTAGTGTAATGTCTGATCTCAAAAGAGTTAATGATTTAGATAACCGCGTAATTTAGAATTAATAATATCTTTCTTGATAACAGCGTAGTAACGGGAGAGAGATTCGAGTTTTAGACCAGATGTACCATCTGTCACCAGTTACGATAAAACACTGACAGTTTGGGAATAACAATTGCTGATCCATTCTGGAAACCAACTCAGGTTTTTCATTTTGTTTTTATAATATGCCAGTCACAATTTGCCAGTGGCAGTCTTTTTGATCATGTAAAGATTTCTGTAAAAGCTTTGTTCCATACAAGAAGACGAAGGTTTCGCAATGTTACATACATTGCTCTGATCATGTATGCCCTTCTGAGAGTATATGTCTCAATCGATTACATCACCTTCCTTCTTCTAGAACCTTTTTTTTGTATCTCGTTCCCAAAATGCCTTGATGACATCACTTGAGTGTTTCATATGCTACTGGAATCCTCAGATTTATTCATTCCGATTTGAGAGACCGTTAGAATTGGTTCCCCCTGCCCCTCTCTCTCTCTCTCTCTCTCTCTCTCTCTCTTCAAAGAGAGAAGTTATTAACGTAGAATTTTTGTGGTCACTGGTGCTAATCTTAGCAAGTGATTTTACAAAGGTTTTCACAAGCTTGTGTAAGGTAAAATGAATTTTACTAATCATTACCATGGTATAATAAGGTATATTAAGAGAATTTTGCCTTAGTGAAATTATTATTGACAAATCTTTCGTGTATTTTTGTGTTCTTGTGTTTGCAATCTCTTGATTTTTCACATTTTATATATTGGTGATTCAACATTCATTTACTTAGCATCTTAAATATTTCCTGATAATCTAACATTGCATACTTGATTTAATTTTTATTTATTAAGATTTTCTTTTCAAATCTGGAATAATTCTTGATAGTTTGAATTTTGCCTGATTAATTTAATTTCTTGATAAATTCAAGTTTTTGTGATTTAGTTTTGTTTAATAATTTAATTCAAGAGTTAATTAAATTTAGTGTTGTTTTCAAGTAATAGTAAATTTTTCAGATTGTGAATTCTAATTATAAACTTTGAATTTAAAAACAAATTTTTGTAGCAGCGTGGCAGCATGGCCAGAAGCGCCTCTACTTAAGTGGGATACTTCGCAACGAAGGAGTACTCCGATGGCTGACAAAGTATAAGGTTAAGCTTTGCGACGAAGGTGTACAGTAATACTTCGATCTTACACGATTCGAGTTGTGTGAATTCACAGACACACGAACTTTTCACTGGAACCTAACTAATTGGCATACGCCATTTTTTCACAGACACATGAAATTCTCGAGAAACCCTGCAGAAGTGGTTATGTTTAATTTTTGAAGTAATATACAAGTTTTCATGCTTTTATGTGTAAAATCTGTATGTAAAATGCATTTCATGCTTTTGTGTAAAATCTATGAAAAATGCATTTCATGCTTTTAGGTGTAAAATCTGTATGAAAAATGCATTTCATGCTTTTGTGTGTAAAATCTGTATGAAAAATGTATTTTTATTTTTATACATGCATAAATATGATGCAAAGGTAATTTCAGCACATTCAGTTAGTGTACTTTTAAAAGATGTGATACCGAAAGTTACTGCACTTTTCAAAGATGATACCCCAGCAGAAAATGCTAGTATAATGTTTGAAGTACATTTATAAGTTTCCATACTTTTAACTGTAAAATCGGTATGGAAAATTTATATTTATATTTTTGTACATAAATATCATACAAGTATAATGTCCTTTCGCAAAGTCTTTGTCACTATGACTTTACATGACCTTGAGATGAGGTTGTTCAGTCACGCTTGTTTGATAAAATGAATTTGTTAATGTAATATCTGAGATGTAACTAAGAGTTGTATAAGTGTCATTCTTTGAAAATTGCTTTGTTAACCTCGGGGAAAAGTGCTGGTACAATCTGTATGTGCATGTAATTACAGCACGTTCAGTTGGTGTACTTTTACAAAATGTGATACCCATTCGCAAAGTTACTGCACTTTTCAAAGATGATACCCCTGCAGAAAGTGTGTTTAATTTTCAAGTACTATTTTACAGTATCTCTCTCTCTCTCTCTCTCTCTCTCTCTCTCTCTCTCTCTCTCTCTCTCTCTCTCTCTCTCTCTCTCTCTCTCTCTCTCTCTCTCTCTTAGCTCTCTCTCTCTCTCTCTCTCTCTCTCTCTCTCTCTCTCTCTCTCTCTCTCTCTCTCTCTCTCTCTCTCTCATTCGTAGTTAGCGCTCAAACATATTTTTACAACTTACTATTATTTCTCTGTATGTCATTACCTGTACAGTATATAATTTTAAATTGATTGAATTTTACCTGTACTGTACTGTACTACCTTCTAAAAACATTATGTACATGTTTTCTTTATTTTATTGAACTGTACCTTTGTTATGACTGTGATGCATGAAGTTTACCTGGTGACGCAAAGAAAACGGCTTTTACTCTAAGTGAAAAAGAAAATGCCATCCCATGAATTAGGGGTAACATTAGTATACGTGCACACCTACTGTAAATGTGTTATTATGAAACTGTGCAGTACTCAATTTTTATGTCAGCCATTTATTTCTTTTTTAAGGGTAATAAGATAAATTTTAAATAAAATTACACTAACTTTAGTTCATTTAAAAGTTAGCTTAATACTTTGGGAGCATGATTAGGGTCATATTTAGTAATTAAACTCTGGAAATAAACATTTATTAGCATTTTTAAAGATAATGCCAAACTTACGCGAAAATTCACCTTGCACGAGGGGCTCCGGAACCTAACCTCATGTAAGTTCGGGGTATGACTGTACACCAAAGGCCGCCAAAGCATAAATAATTGCCCCTGCCCTGGGCACAGTACCACAACAATAACAAAACAACAACAAAGTCACCTATACCATAATTAAACAATGATTAAATATAAAAACAAGACCACTACCCAACATATAAAAAACTAGTGGGCACTCCAGGTACATCGTACCCTCCTAGGCTCCCCAAGAACTCAACACCATTTTCAAGGCGAAGAGGAAAGGAAAGGAAAGGAAGGGAGACTTCCTACACTTCCTCACCCACCACTATGCCAGCTACAGGCACAGGTCCTAGGGTACTGCAGTTATCATAAATTGTCTCAACGTCCCGCAAATAGTGCATAGCAAACACCAACTTGCAATTCCAATGTGTTGCCTCCAGGATGGCTGAGAGCGAAAGATTGTGTTCAAATGTTACCGAAGTAGCAACTGATCTAACCTCATGCGCTTTAACTTTCAAAAGCATTAAGGCCGTTTCCGCTAATTAAGAGTGTGCCTCAACTACGAGATCCCTCAAGAAAAACAAAATGGCGTTCTTCGAAAGGGGTCTAGAAGGGTTTTTAACCGAACACCAGAGATTACTAAACTGGCCTCTAATCTTCTCCGTTCGAGGTAAATAATATTGGAGGGCACGAGCAGGACACAGCTCTCTCTCTTCTTCTTCCGTGCCTAGGATATCCGATAAACTCAGAACTGAAAAAGAACGGGGCCAGAGATGTGACGGGTTCTCATTTTTAGCTAGAAAACCAAGCAAAGGGGAGCAGACTGCATTACCTTGCAAAAAACTGATTCTTTTGCTTATAGCTTGAAGTTCACTTACTCTCTTAGCCGTTGCTAAGGCCACCAGAAAGAGAGTTTTCTGTGTCATATCCCTTAGAGAGGAACAGCGCATTGGTTCAAATCGAGGGTCGGAAAGCCACTTAAGGACCACATCAAGATTCCAAGAGAAGGAAGCCTCTTTCTTTGACTTGGAGATATTAAAAGACTTAATCATATTGGAAAAGACTTGGTTATTCCAGATGTCCAGGCTTCTATGACGAAAAACGGAGCTTAGCATCGCTCTGTAACCCTTTATAGTCGCGACCGACAACCCTTTCGAAGATTTCAAATAAAAAAAGAAGTCTGCTATTTGAGTGATAGAAGTTTTCAAGGAAGAGACTATTTCTCCTGCACCAACTCCTAAAGCGTGCCCACTTAGCTCGGTAGACGTTATTGGAGGAAATATGTCTACATTTGGCGATAGTCTCTGCTGCTGCTCTAGAAAAGCCTTTCGCTCTAATGAGTCTGTAGACAGTCAAAATACTATTAGGGCCAGAGAGGATAGTAGTCCTTGATGAAACCTCCTGACATGGGGCTGTCTGAGAAGACTTGGAATTTCGGGAAGGAGCCTTGGAAAATCTACGAGTAGATTGATCAGGTCCGGGAACCACTCCTTCTGCGGCCAGAAGGGCGCCACGAGAGTCATCTTTACGTTTTAGTGCGAGGAAAACTTCCTTAATACTTCTCATATCATTCCGAACGGGGGAAAAGCATAAAGGTCTAGGTTGGACCAGTCCAGGATCATTGCATCCATCGCCCAAGCTTGAGGATCCGGGAACGGGGAACGAAACAGAGGAAGACGGTAATTCCTGGAAGTTGAAAATAGGTCTATGCTTGGTTGACCCCATAGTTTCCAAAGGCTGGCACAGACTCGAAGATCTAACATCCACTCTGTGAGTAGAATTTGCTTGTGACAGCTCAGCTAGTCCACCAGAATGTATACATCTGACGCGTCAGAAAAGAAGTCTAGGTCAGGACTCACCGGAGTGAGTGACTTCCCTTCTGAAAGTCTGTCTGCAGACCTCAACCACCGCAGATCCTCCTTTATCTCTGGGGTTATCAGAAACATGTGGCGGTCCTGATGAACTTTTCGATCCCAGCAAGCCCTTAAATAGAACTGGAGAGGTCTCATATGAAGTCTTCCTAGTCTCACAAATTGTTCTAAATAGGTCAATGTCCCCAAAAGACTCAGCCATTGGGTGGCGGAGCACGAATGAAGCAAGAGGAAGAGGTCTACTTTCCTCAGACAGTCTTCTACTCTTCTGGGTGACGGAAAAGCCCTAAAACTCAGAGTCTATCAGAACTCCCAAATAAAGAGTCTTCTGAGAGGGAATCATTTGTGACTTCTAAAAGTTGAATGTTAGTCCTAAATCCTGGGTCAAGAGAAGAGTCTTCTGTAAGTCGTTCATGCATTGTATCTTCGTGGGTGAACGAATTAGCCAATCGTCTAGTTACAATGAGATACTTACTCCCGCTAAACGCAGCCAACCCGCCAAAGGAGCCAACACTCCAGTGAAAACTTGTGGGGCCGTAGAGAGACCGAAACAAAGTGCTCGAAATTGAAAAATCTGGTCCTCGAAAACGAAATGTAGGTATTTCCTTGAATCCAGATGAATCAGAATATGGAAATAAGCGTACTGCATGTCCAGGGAAATCATCCAGTCCCCCTGATGGATGGAAGCCAGAACTGAGTGGATGGTTTCCATGTTGAATTTCCTTTTCTCTACGTCAAGTACAAGTCTCCAACCTCCTGAAGCTTTGGGAACTACAAAAAGGCGATTGTAAAATCCTTTCATGTTTGCCTCTCTCACTACTACTATTGCCTTTTTGTTCTGAAGAGGGGACACTTCCTTCGACAAGGCCGAATACTTCTCTGAGCCGATGGAATAAGCTGTCAATACGATGGGAGTGTCGGTCAATGGCAGATTTTCCTTGAAGAGGATAGAGTATCCCTCCCTTAAAACTTTTACTACCCACTGATCCACTCCTCTTCTGCTCCATCTCTCTCAAAAGAGACGAAGCTTGGCCCATACTGGAGCATGAAGGACTAAATCCTCACTTGCGGGAGGATGATCTTGCTGAAGATTTCTTGATCGCTCGGGGAGCAAATCTAACCGAACCTCGGGACCTGCGGCGCGCTCTCTGATTCTCTCCACGAAACGGCTTAGCTGAGAATGCAGGTCGATCCTTCTGGCACTTCATCGACCGAGTCAACAAATCCTGCGTTGACTTCTGGTGCAGGCTTGCTGCAATCTCATTTATGGTGGAGTGAGGAAACAAATGCTGTTTATCCAGAGAGAAAAACAGTAGAGCCGATTTCTGTGAGGCCGTCACACCCTTCAATGTGAATGAGACCCAGAGTTCACGCTTCTTTAAGACGCCCATGGCATACAGTGGAGATAATTCATGTGAGCCATCTCTAACGGCTTTATCTGCGCAAGACACAAAATTATCCAGGTCTGCGAGTTCATCGCACAAGAGAGCTGGTTCTTGAAGTTTCTTGGCAAGTGCTCCTACACACCAGTCGAGAAAACTCAACACTTCAAAGGCCTTAAAAATACTCTTCAAAAGATGATCCATCTCCTGTGCCGAGTAGAGGGTTTTTGCCGACGCAAGAGCTGATCTCCATGCCAAGTCAATGAGCGCAGAGAAGTACCCCTGGGAGGAGGCAGCTACTCCCAGGGAAGGAGCTTCTCCCGTTGCATATGACAAATACCTCATACGTGAGAGGCAAGAAGGAGGAACACTAAAACAAGCTCTCCTTTGAACCCTCTTCTCGGAAAGCCAGTCCTCCACTTGGCGAAGGGCTTTCTTCGAAGATTTGGAGAGAACCATCTTCGGCAGTTGAGACAAATCTACAGGCTGAGAGCTCATCATATAAGACGAACCTGGAGAAGACGGAGAGCTCGGAGAGAAAAATTCTGGGAAATACTGAAGAAGGCACTTGAGGAGTGATGCACACAGCGTCGAAGACGTATCCTACTCCTCTTCTTCATCTGCCAAAGAGATCGGAGAAGTCATCGCGACTAAATCAGGGGCAGCCTGAGCTGTAGGCTTCTGTAAAAGATTAAGGATGTTATCCAACTTGCGTTGCAACGGTTCAAGAGCGGGGTCCAACGCAGGAGAAGGCTTATCGGAAGCTGCAGGACACTTGGAGACTTGAGGGGTTTCGAGCGCTATGGGAAGATCGACAGATTCGGGGCGCTCTGATGAAACAGAATGTCCGACCACCTCAGGGAGCCTGACAGCATCAGGGCGCTTCGCCACATCAGGGTGCTTGGCCACATCAGGGCGCCTGGCTGCAACAGGGCACTGTCTGCTTTCTGGCGCTCAACAGGACGTTCCGTCGATACTAAACGAGCCGAGGGAGCAGGGCGCTTACTTGAAGACTGACACTGCTCGCCCAAGAGGTGTATCGGGCTAGAACCTCATTCCTGGCGCAGAGGAGAGGAGAAACATTCTGGAGTGTCCCACTTGCTGCATGATGGCTGAGGACTAAAGGAGGGCTCCCCCAATCTCTTGCAAGGGAGATGTGGGGGACTGATCCTTACCCAAGAATCGTCTCTTCGGTGGGCAAGATTCGTCAGGAAAACTACGAAGACGGCTCTGGCGAGGCAACGACTCCTCAGAACTTGAGGAAAGCCGATGAACTTCCGAGACGCCTTTCCAGCAGCTGTCCCTAGTCGCAACCTGGGATGCAATAGGTTGGACTGAGGGGACGACTGCTCATGGGCAGACCCCACTGACCTCCCTTGGGCTACCGGTATGCCCCCTCCCAGGTAGCGGGGAGTATGGCAGGGACCTGCGCCTAGAAGAATCAGCAGGACGAACAGCTGCCTTCCCCACTGACACTTCACCTTTTGCACTATTTTCAAATTTGTTCATCAGGACACACACTGATGCCCCTAACTAGGCCACTATACTTACAAGATTTAAGTGTTGCTCAAATTTATTTTCAAGGCTGGCGAAGCGATCGGGTTAGGAAGTGATGGAGCCAGGAGAAGGAGTAGGTGGTTTAGGATAATTTATTGATGTAGGTGGGGAAGGGTGTATAGTTGGAGAACTAATAGATATGTCAGCCTTATCTGATCTGAGAGTTAAAGCCTGACTAGCTACTTTTCCGCTGGCTTTAGCGGCTGCTTTCCTCTTCCTATCTCTTTCTAGCTTTGCTAAATGAGAATTTAAGCTCTTCCACTTTTGTTCCCCCCAATCTCTGCATTCGTCACAAGTCAAATCAATTGAACAAACCTGACCTCTGCAACCGGAACACAGGATGTGAGAGCCGGAGGTCACTTTTGTCATCCGTGTATTGCAGCACTTACTGCAATACCGGAAACTAGAACTACTAGTTTCAGACATTTCCTAACTACTCAAAAAAGTCAAATCCGTGAAAAGTCAAAGGAAAAAATGCCGAAACGGCTACAAATACTTCACCAAATACAAAATTCCAAAACTCTAAACTGCTGTAACAACACCAGGTGTTGATGCTACAAGCAGCAGAAACAAACTGTCGTGTTGGCGGTGGTGTTCCTCTTTCGTACCCCAAAAGTGGGTGGGGCATAGTCACCTATACAAACAAAAGAATCGCTACCACAGAATTCAGAATTCTAACTGCCGTTCAACTAGAAACTCTTAGCTAAGTAATTACTGGGTAAGTTACGTATATAAAATTAAATTACCTATTACTACTTAGGATTTCTAAATGGTCAGTTTTGTGTCCAAACAATGGAAAGATCTGAGCAAAATGTCTTGAGTGTTTGGAGAGGGCTGGACAAAAGCCATTGTGGCATCGAGGAGCTAGACTCCCAACACCCACATTTTTTAGTAATTCCAGACAACAAAGGAGTGACTCAAAATAACCAGAAGACTCTAATTAACCTGAATATATTGTATCTACTGGAGCACTGATTGCACATGATAGGAACTTTGTTAATGTTGGGTATAAAATAAGAAAAAAATATTTCTTAAACATACATTTTCTAATAGTTTCTTTACTAGAACATTTATTATAAAAAATTCCAAAACTTTATTAAAGAAAAATTCAAGTCATCTAAGAGATTCATATCAAATTTTGAATGTGAAAAAGTTAGGATATCTATCTTTAGCATACCCTTCAGGGATGAATCCAAGAAATATATGAGCAAGAAAAAACAGATACGGTTTTCACAGTACAGTAGTCAAAATTTAAAATTGTATGGTATATGAGATAAAAAAGAAAACACTTGATGAAAAATAGTTAGGAATAAAAAAATAATTAAGAATAAGAACAAACTTTTCAAGTGGTCAAGTATTTTAGAACATGTTCACCTAAGTATTCAAAATTACTGTATAGTTATTCTCCAAAATTTCTTACCTTATTAAATCTAGTTTTGGCATTGGGTTCTTCACCACACGCTTTGGTTTCACCACAACTGCTGCCTCTGCTTGCTGACCTGGAAAAAGGTCATAATGAGTTATAAGACAAACCCATTCCTGCATGCTATTCATGGTTAGCCTTAAAAAAGGTCAAATACTTAGAATCTACAAATAGATTTTATCTCTTAACATGCAATCCATAATTTTAAATAAACCTGAGGAACAAACACCAAAAACTTATCCTGTAATAATAAATATTCATCATGCTAGAAACTGTTGTTCAGGAAACCGATCCCACATTGTCAAGGACACTCAATGGTCCAGTCACAACATTTTACTGTAATACATGTACAGTGAGCTCAGTTTCCCATATGGCTGACAGGTACAGTCTCTTAAATATGTCCCTTTTAAACATTAATAAGGATGTCATTACTCTACAGAGAATATGAACACTACTACTTGGGGAGAGAAACTGCAGTTATGGAATTCCCCTTATGAAGTTAAAATTGACAAACTGAGCCAATATTGTAACAGTTCTTACAACATGCTACTATAATATGTATTAATGTTTGGGAGAAGATGGAGTTTTTATTATTCGTGTAACAAACCAGATGATTAAACAGTTCAATTTTACTATGCTGGAACAAATGGAAATATTTAATATGCATGTGCATCTTCCACATGCACTTGCATAACCTGGGGATTGTGCATGCACAACATCAGAAGTTCTAGACCAACCAGGAACCATCCAACAGTCCAAAAGACCATGTGCATACAGATTGCCAGCATCATACGGTAGCAATCTGTTGCATGTCAAACTTCTGTCTGCACACCCATGATCTAAGGATCATAACAAGAAGATATCACTGACTCTTGTCTGCAAACCTCGGCAGAAGTACAAAGGAAGACTCCAGAACAGTCCTCCTGTCCCAGGAGCAAATGGAAGACTCTGGTTCAAAAGACATGCTCAGAGAAGTAGATGACAACCAAACTTCTAGCAGATGTCCCACTGCTGGTGAGCAAATGCCATCGCCAACCCCCAAGGGAGGAAGATACTCACTCAAGAGTCCAACAGAACTTCTTGTTGGGGGGGGGGGCTTCTGGGACCTCTCCTTCTTTCCATGAAGGCAGAAAAAGATGAGGAGGAAGAGCTCAATGAGCAGGAGGAGGAAGATGCACAAAAATGTTCCTTCACCTTACTCCATCCAACAGTCTTACTCGCCTCACCTAAAGCAGATTTATCAGCGTCATTTGCCTAGGCTAACCAATCACTACAGGAGGCTCAAAAACACTGAGTTCCTTAGCAGAAATAGTGGTAGAGCAGCAGCAAAGATGGGTCACTTAGAATATTGAGGGATTGAAGCATCTTTCAGTACTCTGTTGAGGCCTCCAAAGCGTCGGCAAGTGGTGACGAACCATGAAAACAAACACACACACACAGTTATCACTTTTCAGGAAACCGCCAAACCTCTCTACTATAAAAGTGACAAACCAGCACTCTCCTTGTGTGATTTACCAGTGCAAGACGACAAAACTGGTTACACTTACACCAGGGACATAGTGCACTCAACCACCTGCTTAAGTACTTTACACCTTTCAATGTTCAACTCACCCACCTACCACCAGTGAACTACCTTGTCACCAAGTTTTTAAGACTGACTGTAGCTCATGCTTAGGAATACTCCTACATAAAAGGTCATAGTTTGTATTCCCATATGAATATCTGCCAATTTCTAGACATTATTTTGACATCAACAACTCGGACATGAGAGATTCACAAATATTTTTTATCTACAGAATGCAAAGTAAAATGAGAATGAAATCTTACGGTATTAGTTGTATGTTTAATGTCTTAAGTTGAACATATATTACAGAATGACATGCTCATTTGCAATATCTAATAATTTATAACCTTAGTTTAGCAGTGGCATATGACAAAGAACTTACTTAAGATTGTACATGTGAATTTCAAAACAGTTATATTTCAAAACATATTCAACCTTTTTGATAGAAATATCTACCTTTCACAAAAGACTGGGAAATGTCTGGGAAGGGCCATCTTAAAAAAAGGCTTAAATCAAATCATTGATGATATAGTCCTGAAGCATTAGGTGAAATAACAACACTTTGAATTTCAAACCCCTCTTGATTACTGAGGAGAAAATGAATAATTTTTTTTTTAAATTATCCTATGCAGATATCTTATCCAATGACTTAACAAACAGGTTACAAACCTTCTGCTTCAGGATCAGGAACCTCCAAGGCTTCATCCATCGGATTATTTCTCCCTCCATCATCATCATCGTCATCATCATCACGTACTGACCCTATGTCACTATCACTTGCGACTGATCCTCTTCTGCTTGCAGAATCTCTTATCCCAAACATCTCTTCCGTATCCATGTCCATTTATAGAAACTTCAAAAATACTAATATCCTGAAAAGAGTTCATACACTGTATTGTAACACTCACCAGGCATCCATAACTAAATGATAAAAACAATATCTGACTACTGAACTTCATCACATAAAATAAAACTTTTCTTTGTGCAAAATATATATATTTTTTTTTAATACACACGAATTAGTTTACATGATCCTATCTTGTGGTCATTACTCCATGAACCATACAGCATAATGAAGAGGAACCCTCCCCTTGCCTGGTCATATGTCTGGAAGCCCCAGCACTATCTCATTGGAAAGTACAGTAATTCTCCTTTGTTATCTGGGATTGCTACAGGATAAAGGCCAGGTAGAAGGCCCTCTGTGTGAAGTGATGGGTTTGAGTTAAAGAAATAATTAGTTTACATCAGCATGATTACATATTTTGCATGGTAGGACTCTTATGGACAGTGAATTTTTGCAATGGGTGCTAGAGAGGTAAACTACTTGGTGGAAGTTGTTCAGAAAGATGTTCTTGAGACTAACCAGGGATTATGTCATTGGACCAATTCCTTATTAAGGCTATGGTTTGTAGTCTTTCATTTAAGAATTGGGCAAACAATTTGATAAGCTCACCTTTTCAATAAAGTAAAGCAGCCACTAGCCATATACACTCAAAAACAATGGAACAGTTATGAGGAAGAGGAGGGAGTGGGGGCTGTATCCCATTCAGGAGGAAGTAATAACCAGACTGCAGACAACAAATAACCATTAGCGTAAAAGTCTGTCAACTTTCAAGACAGATATCTGAAAAAGAACTTTAAAAAATCCTGAGACTTCCATGAAGCAAAATATAAATACTTAAAATGATATTTTCATAATAAAATAAATTTTTGAACATACTTACCTGGTAGTTATATATATAGCTTAAGTCCCTGACGTCACGGCAGAATTTCAAAACTCGCGGCAATCGCCGATCGGTAGTCAGGTGAACCACCTGTGCGCCCTCTACCCAGGTACCTGGAACCATTCCAACTATTCCTCAGATCTTCCATGCCCCTAGTCTCTAGAGGGGAGGAGGGTGGGAATTTAATTATATATAACTACCAGGTAAGTATGTTCAAAAATTTATTTTATTATGAAAATATTTTCAAACATCTAACTTACCTGGTAGTTATATATACAGGCAGTCCCCGGTTTGACACGTTTGGTGGTTAGGTTTTCAAATATATTCATCAAAATTATTTCCCGATTTTGTTCGGGGTTAATAAACCAATCCGACGGAAGAAATTTGGCCCCAAAACGGCAGAATAATCATAATTTGAAGGTTTTTTTTGATGTAAAACTCAATAATAATGCAGTTTACGTTGTTTTCAATGCACCCAGAGCATTAAAAGTAAGGTTTTCTTATGATTTTTGACGATTTTCGACGATTTTCCGGTTTACGACGATTTTCGGGTTACGACGCGGCACAAGAACGGAACCCCCGTCGTAAACCGGGGACTGCCTGTATAGCTGATTGACACCTTTGGTGGAAGGTCAGAGACAGCCAACATCGTTGGAATTTGCTTAAGGGTTAATAAACCAACTTAAGGTCCATACCTGGATCAAGGAAGCTGACTTCAATGAACTCCCCCTCATTATGTCTGCTTTCCTTAAGAGGTCCAGCGATCCACTCAGGGGGCTGAAGACCTCTAGGAGCTGCCAACTGGTGTACCAACCTCTATGTGACAGACAACCTATAATACCCTTGTTCCGGGCAACACCAAGGAACAAAATGATCATCTGACTAAAATCAATGATTGTGGAAGACTGCGTTCAATCTTCACAAACAACCATCAAATTTCAACCATTCCAAGGCAAGAACAAAGGGTATTGTTTTATGGGATTGGATTAAGGAAGCTGACTTCAGTGAACTCCCCCTCATTATGTCTGCATTCCTTAAGAGATCCAGCGATCCACCCAGGGGGCTGAAAATCTCTAGGGGCTGTCAACCGGTGTATAACCTCTATGTGACTAGACCTCCTCTCAATACCCTTTGTTCCGGCACTACCAAGGAACTTTCATCCCAATGATTGCGGAAGACTGCGTCCAGTCTTCACAAACAACCATAAAAATTCTCAATTCCAAGGTAAGAAAAAGGGTATTGGTTTATGGGATTGTAGGGTATTCCCTTCTCCCATTACTGAATTAGATGCTATAAACGGACCCAGCGTATAGCAGCATTCGTATAATGTTGGGCTTGTTTTAGATAATGAGAGGCAAATACTAACTTGCTTCTCCAGAAGGTCGTGTCCAAGATACTCTGCAGGGACCTGTTCTGTTTAAGAGCTACAGAGGTTGCTATTGTCCTGAGCTCTATCCTTACTTTCAGAATCTTGTGGTCTATCTCTCTACATTCCATATGTGCTTCTTTTATCAATTGTCTGATAAAATAAAACCAGAGCATTCTTCGACATCTTGTACAGAGAGCGTTTTGACTGAGCACCAAAGCCCTTCTGAATTCCTTCTTAAGTCCTTTGTCCTATCCAGGTAGAGCCTTAGAGCCCTTACCGGTAATAGGACTCTCTCTCTCTCCTCCCCTGTTATGTCCGTTAGATTCGGAATCTCGAACGTTAAGGGCCAGGGTTGTGATGAGTATTCATTTTTTGCAAGGAAGCCTAGTTGCGGTGAGCAGATTGCCTTGCCTTGTCTAAAATCTATATTCTTGCTGAGAGCATGTATCTCACTAACTCTTTTCGCTGTGCCCAAACTGACCAAGAAAAGAGTTTTCATGGTGAGGTCCTTTAAAGATGTCCTCTATAAGGTATCGAACCTACTCCTCCTGAGGAACCTCAGGACCACGTCTAGGTTTCATGTTGGTGAGTTCTCTATATACAAATTTGGGTTACAGAGACATTGGAAGAGGACACATGGTTGTCCTTGCACCATCCTCTAAATACCTCTGTGAACCAATCTCTTGTCGGTCAGTAAGGGGCCACAAGGGTCATTCCGGTTCTCTCGTGTGACACAAATTTTTTGAGTACCCTGTGTATTATCTTGAAAGGGGAAAAAACATACACGCGCCAAATTGGACCAGTCCATCAGGAACGGCATCTATGTATGTCGCCTCGAATCTGATAAGGGAGAGCAGTAAGTTTCCAGTCTCTTCGTTCGCGCTGTGGCGAAGAAATCCATGCACTGATGTCCCCAAAGTCGCCACATGCTTCTGAAGACGTCTGAAGTAGTGTCCATTCTGTTGAGAGGACTTGATTTTTTCTGCTCAGAATGTCCGCCCTCATATTTTTTTCCCCTTGGATAAAACGGGTTACTAGTTTGACATTCTTCTCCTTTGCCCAGAGAAGAAGCTCTCTTGCTGTCTCGTATAGAGACCTGGAGTGAGTGCCCCTTGTTTGTTGATGTAGGGCAACGCTGTCGTGTTGTCGGCGTTGACCTGCACTTCTCTGTTCTCCACTATGTGTTGAACTCCTGAGAGCTAGAAGGACTGCAGTTAGTTCTTCCTTTCCTAGTGTTGCTCCCCATCCTGAGCGTGTCGGAGAACAACTCTAGGTCTGGGTTCCTGTGATGTAGAGAAAAAGTCCTCCTGGAGCTTGACGGGGTCATTCCACCACTCTAAACACGGCCTTATTGGTTCCGAAATGGGGAAGCACTTGGTCTCCAGTTCAATTTACTTGTCCCAGTTCTGATTTAGAAGAAAACTGTAACGGGCATAGAATCAATCTTCTAGAGGAAAACAAACTGTTCTAGCAAGGAAAGAGTCCTCAGCAGACTCATCCATTCCCTCGCCGAGCATGTCTGTCTCTTTAGAAAGTCCTAAAACTTTCTTAAGGCTTGTCCTGTTCTTGCAACAGAAGGAAAAGCCCGAAAATCCTGACTCTGAATCTTTATCCTAAGGTACAGAACCTCTTGGGATGAGATCAGTTGAGATTTCTCTCTGTTTATCAGAAGACCTAATTCTTCTGATATACATGAATCGTGGTGTGAAGATCCTCCGGGCAGCGTGTGTGGGAAGGGAGCTCTGAGGAGCCAGTCGCCAAGTACAAGGAGATTCCGATGTCTCTCGTGTGAAGAAAAAATCTGCTACATTGGTAATCATCCTTGTGAAAATCTGTGCTAGACGCTTGTTGCCAGTGCATCTTGCGTCCTGAGCTACCTCCACGTCTTGGCTTCCAATATCTTGAAGCCTGACGTCCTGACGCCCAATGCCTTGACGATTGACGCCTTGAGTTCATTGACACTTGCCGTCATGGTGTTTCATTCCTAGATGCTTGACACCAGAGCATCCAGCGTCTAGAGTTTCATTTACTACGTTCAGCGTCTTAAACTTTTGGACGTCTAGAAGCTTTAGTTGGATGTCTATTATCCTTCTTCTCTTTGCCTGGTTGTCATGCTTGCACCAGAGAAGACAAAGCCTGCTGCATATTTTGTAGTAAAGCTATATGCGGGGCTTCCTGCTGTTGGGGACAGGCTGGGGAAGCATTAACTACAGGAATTATTTCCTCCTCAACGCAAATAATGGATCGTGGAGAGGGTTCAGCAGACGCTTACCAATCCGAAGGAGGAAAAGGAGAATGTATCCTTGAAGACAGCACAGCGTCCACCACGCTCTTGCAGCCTGGTATCCTGACTGAACAGAACTGTCTACGTTTTCTCTTAATAAGAGAGCTACCCTTGGGGCTGGAAGGGAAGAGCTCCGGGTTGCTCCCGTGGCTACAACCTGGAGTCTATGAAGTCTTATCATGACGTCCCTCAATACTGGGTAACTTGCTCTTGAGAGGTCTCGACTCCCGAGCCAGACGTCAGCCACGTCTGCTTAGACCGAAACAGAGAGACCGAAACTGGAAAAAACTTTTCCCATGGACGAACTTCAGAAAATTCTTGGAGTTCGGATGCATGGGAATGTGAAAATACGCATCCTGGAGGTCCAGTGAGGCCATCCAGTCATGCTGTCTGACTGCAACTAGAACCGATTTTGTCGTTTCCATAGCGACCTTTGGTTGCAATCACGTCTAGCACCGGTCTCTAACCCCCCAAGCATTTGGGGATCAGGAATAACCGAATGTAGAATCCAGGGGAATTCGGATCTTGAACTCTCTGTCTGGTTTCCTTTTGCAACATCATAGACACTTGTTGCTGTAGAGCCTTTGCCTTGGTTCTGTCGTTGCATTTTGACAGAAAGGACTATTGGTCTTGTTACTAGAGGGGGGCCTCCTCAGGAAAGCGATCTTGTACCCCTCTTAGAAGACCTTTGTTGGCCGAACCGGATGAACTTCAGACTGTCATTCGTTGGGCCGGAGTTCAATTCCCGCGGTCGGCTGATGAAGAGTTAGAGGGATTTATTTCTAGTTAAAACTAAGGTATTTATATCATTACCCCTCTTAGAGTAACTGAATGGACAATAGGTCCACTCTCCTTCTCTCCCACACTTGCTAGAAGCTGGACAGCCTGGCTCTTACCGCTGTCTGCAAGAGAAGAAAGTCATGTCCTCCTTTTTCCCTATGTAGAGGCTCTTCTCGTTATCATTCATCTACCCGTCCTAGAGGAACCTCTATCGGAGGGCCGACCACGAAAGAGCTCAGACACCTGAAGCACAGGAGCCTCAGCCTTACTCTTTTAGCGATGAAAGTCGTTGGTAGGACTTTTCTAGCTGTTTTAGATATTAGATCTTACGTGGTTTTCAGGGCCAAGGATGAAAAGACCTCTTTACCAAATCTTGAGAGAAGAGGCGAGAGGAAAAAAGGGGCATAAAACAGTTCTGATTTTGACTGGACGTGACCCCATTAGCCAGGAAAGATCAAAGATGGGCATTTTCTTCAGGATTCCCAAAAGAAAGCGTGCGGCTGATTCATTGGCACCACCTCCAAGTCCTTTATCCATACACGACATCAGATATATGAGTTCTTCGGTGTCAGTCGTGTTGAATAATTCCATCTTTCTTCCTCAAGCTCCCGGGGTCCAGTCCAGAAAATTACAAACCTCAAAGGTCCTAAGAATTCCTTTGAGGGGGAGGTCTAACTCTGATGTTGACCAACAAAACTTCGTTTTCCCATGGCCACTCGACTAGAAGAGTCAACAAGATTCGAGAAGTCTCCCTGGGAAGAGGCAGGTATTCCAAGGCCGAGCGATTCTCCAGTTTGATAGCAAACGCTAAATCTTGAAGCCAGTTTGGCTGGAGAAAAAACAAAGGCTGTCTTTTATTGTTCCTTCTTCGAAAGTATCCACTCATTCAAAACTTTAAGCCCTCTCTTGGACGAGCGGAAAAACCTTCAGAATACTGCCCTCTTAAACGCCTTCCCAAAAGTAAATTCTGAAGGCGGGGATTCTCTGGAAAAAACTTCCAAAATAGCTTCATAAGTCTTTTAAAGTCTGATGAAAGCTGATGGCCTTTTATATCGTCTTCGTCAGAAAACTCTACAATAGGATTCACAGGAGAATGCGGGATTATCATTCTCCTTTTCCGATTGTCCGAAGACCGAAATAGCGACGCCTTTCAAAATATTATCATAACGTTCGGCGTCCAGGAGTCCAGTCTCTTGACGCTGCGTTCATTTTCTTAAAGCTTAACATCTTGGCGGCCAGCCTCATGACGACGCACGTCCTGGAGTCCAGCTTCGACACTTGACGCCCTGGTGTCCAGCTTCTCAACGCCCGACGCCCTGGCGCCCAGCCTCGGCGCTGATGGCCTGGTGTCCAGTTTCTCGACGCCTGACGTCCTGGCGTCCAGCTTTTCGACGCTCGACGCCCTGGCGTCCAGCTTCTCGACGCCTGGCTACCTCCTGGCGTCCAAACTTGTAATGTTCGCTGATCCGCCAAACCTAGAGGTTACTTGAGAACTGGCCGCCAGTGCGACATCGGTCAAAAGCTTCCTCAGGTTGACGTTGTTGCTGCATCTGAGCTGTGAGAGCTTTTTGTTGTATTCCGTTTTCGGACGCTTGACGCCAGTGCATCCCGTGCTCAGAGTTACCTTTGCGATGGGGACTGCGTCGTCCGACGACGAAGAGAACAACATTACCTCGCCTTTCCTATGGCGAGGGTGAGCGTCCTGGGAAACATCAACAGGTACGCTCGAGGGGACGACTGCTCGGTAGCTAAAGCCTCTCGCCTCCCTTCGTCTGTCGACTTTCCTTCTCACAGGGGTTGGTGAGCTTGGAAGAGGTCTAGGACTAGGAGCACGACAGGACCGAGCGGTCGCACCCTCCACTGCACTTGCACTAACAACATATTAACACTTGTATTTTTTAGATCTCTTATTGTCGATCACATATTATCCCTGTCTTCTGAGAGGGATTTTACCTGTTGGGCCAGGGCCTGAATGGCGGCCAACATATCTTTAAGTGTTGGGTCCTTACCTGTTTCAGTAGGGGGTTCAGAGACTACCATTACGGGAGAAGGATCAATAGGATAGTTAGCAAGGGGAAAAGAATTAACTATTCCCTGGTTATATCAAGAAGAGTGAGACACAGTACTCTTAGTTCTTCTGAGCCGGTCTTTCAAGCTTTCTCACATATACACCGACTATAAGCAAACCATTCCCGTTCTTCACATATACTAAGTGGGGACCCAAGGAGACTTTAGCAAGCCGCTTGCACCCCCACACACATTCTCACACTCGATGAAGAGTCAGGTATGTTGTAAGAAATTCTAAAAGCAAACAAAACAAAGCAAAGCCAAAGTGTATCTTCACCAAAATAAGTTGTGAAAAACACGGGCTAAAGAGCGAAATTCCATCGATGTTACCGACACAGCGGCAGGGAAGATCTGAGGAATAGTTGGAATGGTTCCAGGTACCTGGGTAGAGGGCGCACAGGTGGTTCACCTGACTACCGATCGGCGATTGCCGCGAGTTTTGAAATTCTGCCGTGACGTCAGGGACTTAAGCTATATATATAACTACCAGGTAAGTTAGATGTTTGAAAATTTATTTTTTAATTACTTACCTCTCCATTATAAAAGCTTTTACTTCGTGCCAGCGGTAGTTCGACAGATTGAAAAAAAATGAGACCAGTCAGTTTTCTATGAATATCTGTTTCTATCCATCTACTTCCCTCACCCCCTACCAAGGGAACAATAGGTACAAACACCTGTAGCTGGTCAGCCTACTTCTGTCCATTTTGAATGTGGGGAGGTAGGGAGGGCAACTGATACAATGAGAAGATAAGTATTTAAAAAATAAATCTTAAATTAAGTATACATATTTTTTAAATGAACCTTACCTTTCCATTATATAGCAGATTCACACATTTACAGTAAAAGCCCCATATTCACGGGGGATGCGTACCGCAACCTCCCAGCGAGTAGTTAACACCCCCTCTAAAAATGTTTATAACTACCTATCTTGAAAGTTCAAATACCAAATGTATACCTTAAACTAGCATCCTACATCAAATATACCTTAAACTATTATCCTATTACTATATTAATCTTTGAAATGATATTATTAATATTATTTCAAAGTCATCTTAAATACTTTACCTTTAAAAATAGATATGTACGTATTTCTACCCTTTCCTGCCAATAACAGAGAGAGAGAGAGAGAGAGCGAGTACAGTAAACCCCCAATATTCACGTGAATACTTAAAACCCTTAAAAGAAAAATTAGAACTGCCCATTTTGATGGTTCAAACATGAAAAAAAGCTCTAAAAATGCTTACACAGGTATTATCCTACTTACGATGGGGTTATGTTCCAAAAAACCCATCGTTTGTTGGAAAAAACGTATCTCGAATATAGCCTAGCCTACACAAGGGTATGCAGTATCATGTATACATATAGGGTAGCCTAGCCTACACTATAAAATATACTCTATACATAACAGTATAGTAATTATTAATATCAGCTAATTCTGGAGGTTCATGCAGTGACTTACGATAATTCAATACAAAGAGAAACTGAATAGCAAATAAGAATTAACTTAGCCTACACTATGGTATATTATATACATATACGGTAGCCTAGCCTACATTATACAGTACTGTACTCTATATTCACATATTAATATTGTATTATACAATCATCAACATAACGAACATGCATCTTTTCCATGGATCTTTTAAAATGTTATGCTTTCCTCACTGTATCCAATAATACTGTATATATTCTTATATTACTCTTGTATTATAAATTGCGATCATAGCAATCAATGCTTTGGTTTAGAAATCGACTATGCAGTAAGTTCATTTCGCAGTATTTAACTCAGTTCAGAGTGCTTTTCTTGCTTCTAGTTAGCGTAAATGAATCTCTAGATACAGTAAACCCCCCATATTTGTGGGGGATGCGTACCACACCCCCCGCAAATACTTAAAACTCTTTTAAAAACACTTAGAACTGCCCATTTTGATAGTTCAAACACAGAAAAAACTCTAAAAATGCTTATACCTGAGTATTTTAATAGTTTTATCACAAAAAGTGCATTTTGTCATAATTATTATATGAAAACAGTAATTAGTGAATATTTCTCAGTGAAAAATACCTCGAATGGGTGAATTTTCCACGAATAATGTCTATACATTCTACAGAGAAATCCGCGAATAGGTGAGTCCGCGAATCGTGAGACCGCAAATATAAGGGGGAGGGGTTTACTGTATATGGGGCAAGGTTATTTTTCGTTATACAAAGTGTTTTTAAGTCAAAATATAACTTAAATACGTCTCGTTGTGAAATTAACTTTTTTTCATTAACAGATGACGCTGGTCATCTGGGGGAATGTTTTTGTGTAAAAAAAATCAAGATTCTGTTCGCTATTTTCACTTAATTTCATCATAATATGAGCTTTACAGTACATATTTATCATTTATCAGCGTGAAAACAGTAGTAATTTGTTTTTTCATGCCCAGTAGTTTTGGTTGAAATACTTTCTCTTCAATTTTAATTACAGTCAAGTTTCATCCATGTTACCGATGCACGATAATTTAGTCATTAGCAGCTTGAACATTGTTTTCTCAGCTTCAGCTACAACTTGCAGCTTAAATTTATAGATGTATTTCCTTGCCGATCTTTTATCCACAGCGAATGAGGGTATAACGTAAAAATATATCAGTCCTATTCTACTTAATGTCATTTGTAACATAACTATGGTAATTGTTTACTACTGTGCGATGGTTGCAATACAAGCAAAACGGCTGTTGCTATCCGATTCGGTTATAAGAAAAACAAGTTTCTCGTTCGGTTGTTTATGGCTGTATGCATTTACGCAAGAGTTAATGTCACTAACAATACTTTTATCATTCTCTTTTACTTTTTTAACTAGAAAATGGGATAAAGAGATGGAGGAAAAGAAGTTGGTTTATTGTAATTTGGTCTCTCTCACTGCCTGATTGTATGGTGCATCCATGCTAAATTTAAAAATATTTTATAAATATTGTCATACTGGTATTACTGCTTACCCCATCACAAAATCGAATTATCGTAAGGGGAATTATCGTAACTCAAGCACTACCTGGGTACCTGAGTATTTTAATAGTTTTATTACAAAATTGCATTTAGTCATGAAAATGATATGAAAATACAGTAATTAGTGAATATTTCTCAATGAAAAATACCGCGAAAGGGCAAATTTTCTGTGAATAATGAGTATACTGTATATGTTCCATAGAGAAATCCGCTAATAGATGAGTCGCAAATCATGAGAACACAAATACGGGGGGTTTATTGTATATCTTTCTATCAACCACTCTCCCTTTCTATCTATCCATCTCTCACATTTTGAGTACCCTTTGAGAGAGAGAGAGAGAGAGAGAGAGAGAGAGAGAGAGAGAGAGAGAGAGAGAGAGAGAGTGTGTGTGTGTGTGTGTGTGTGTGTGTGTGTGTGTGTGTGTGTGTGTGTGTGTGTGTGTGTGTGTGTGTGTGTGTGTGTGTTCCTGATTCAAGCTACCTTTTATACATTTTTCAGAAGATACCTTACATCCTTGTCAGAAATATAATTTCCTAACAATGTAAGACATTGCAAGCTCTCTAACCATATGTATTTGAAACTTCTTCCTAATTTGTAAACAGAACTGTTAATCATTCTTCAGTTTTGAGAAAACACATCTGACTGTATACAATGTCCCTCCGTGTTCTTCTAATGTCAAATCTACTTTTCAGCTTGCAAGAGTTCTTGACCTGTCAGAGATTTTGTATCAGTAAATTAGAAAACACCTTGACTCTGCCTCTTACTCACCAACTCATTATACTGGTGACCCTGAAGATGACTGACGCAACCACCACCAGTACCAGCCCACCCAACAACAACGCTGCAGCAGCAAACATAGGCCTACTGCCCTTCACAACCAACAACCCATAGGCCTGGTTCTTCAGAACAGAGACCATCTTCAGGTCAAAGAAGATCTCCTCTTCATCCCGCAAAGCCAACGCCATCCTCAAGTTCCTGCCAAATGACATCTTCGAGCAGATCACAGAATGGCTTGCTGACCAAAAGACAACCTTCACCTACAAAACACTGAAGATCCAACTAAGGTCATCCCTCAGCATGCCGGCCGCCTTAGAGCTAGGAAATTCCTAGACAATGTAAGGGCAGCAATAGGAGATCAGTGGCCATTGCGCATCTACAAGCAACAATGGCACATAATTACAACCCCTACCACAGACAGCCGCACAGAAACTACATTGGACCTTGTGAGAAAGGTCCCACTTACAAAATTACCCAGACAAACAGTCGCAGCCAGCCCCAACGCATCAACAGTGAACCTCAAAGATTTCCTGAAGACAATTGATGCTGTCCACCTGGCCCACAAGTCAATGGAGCTTACACAACCAACCGTAGCAGCAGCCGCCCGACAGCCACAACAGCAGCAGACCAACACAGAGACAGACAGTGATCCAAAGGGCCCCACTGACAAGTCGATGGAGCTTACACAACCAACCGTAGCAGCAGCCACCCAACAGCCACAACAGCAGCAGACCAACACAGAGACAGACAGTGATCCAAAGGGCCCCACTGACAAGTCGATGGAGCTTACACAACCAACCGTAGCAGCAGCCACCCAACAGCCACAACAGCAGCAGACCAACACAGAGACAGACAGTGATCCAAAGGGCCCCACTGACAAGTCGATGGAGCTTACACAACCAACCGTAGCAGCAGCCACCCAACAGCCACAACAGCAGCAGACCAACACAGAGACAGACAGTGATCCAAAGGGCCCCACTGACAAGTCGATGGAGCTTACACAACCAAACAGAGACAGACAGTGATCCAAAGGGCCCCGCCACCCTCATGCACCACTACCAGAGCTCCAGGTGGAACAACAAACCAAAATACAAGGCCAAAACAGAAGAACGTCCCAAGGGAATTTGTTTCTACCACTGAAGGTTCGGGAGCAGAGCCCAACAATGTGAAAATGATTGCCGCTTGTCAAAAACATGCAAAAAGATCGCAATAGCTGTCATGTTTACTCTCCATATGTCATTCTTACTTCTACTACTCATGGCTTAATATGTCAATTGTCCCGGCTTACATTCGGAGGCTACCATTCATTTTAGGACAATTATCTCAGACTAGCCTATACATAACGACTCAATCCTGGGCATAGGCCAAACAAGTGTAACACACCGGCCTAGGTCAATAAATCCCGGATTACTCTTAGCTTGGACTGGTACTTGACGTCGTAGACGGACGCATCTTCATTTTGTAGTTAGGGTTGAGGGAAACGCCGACTCCCACGGGTTGTTTAATGCTTCTTAGTAGGTTACATGGTGTAAACAACTTATTCCTAATGTTCCTTCCATAGCTTTTAGAACTGGTTCTTAAATAGGTACTTATACTGGTTCTTGTACAGATATCCTATACTGGTTCATGTATTACGAATGCCCTAGACTGGTTCGTGTATTACGAATGCCCTAGACTGGTTCCCTGTAATACAAAAAGTTCATTTAGGACAGCCATCTTGTGCCGAAAGCATGCAGTCCTTAGCCTAGGCTTTGCTGTGCTCATGCCTAACTTAACTGTTATATTACACAGTTAGCCTGGCTTTTCATGCATAAGAGGTGTAATTGAAGTCAAGAATTGATATATATTCATAAAATCATGGAAGAATATCACACATCTTAGCCTATGGTTGGTGGCACTGCAACCACATGCAAGCTCATCATGTTGCAACTTACGTAACATTACCATAACAACTCTCGGTAATTTGCTGTTACATTAAGGCAAAGATACACAAGAACACTATTAAGTGTTATGGCAACATGTACAACATAAACTAAGATATGTGCATACCTTTTACAAGGGAGAAATATGGCATTTCAAATGAAAATAAGGGGAACTACATCCCTTTCCCCTCTGAAGTCGCCACACTGCGTCTTGAACAGTGCGGGTTGAGCTTACACAACTACGCACTTGGTTGAACTTACGCACTTATGTGATGCACACTCGATCATAGACAATCTCAATTTCGAGTGGTTAAGTCAACTTATTGATAAGATGAAAACCAATTCGTTTTTCCAGTCCACCAATTATGAAGGGTATTGTCATTAATTCAAAAGAAGGATTTCCATCATTACATAGCGACCCAACAAAAACATCAGCAGTGGGCTGACCGGTTGCCTTGTAAGAGACACTGCGCCTGCTTTCTGCTGTCTTTCTTCCAGGTACAGACAAAAATGACTCAATGTGTTTTTTCATCGAAGACGAAACATCAAATACAGAGTTCCTGGTCAACACCGGCATATTCAAATCATTCATGCTAGCCAACCTGCACGGACACCTCCATCCAACCTCCAGTACCCTACATGCATCGACTGCCCTGAAAATATATGGAAAAAATACCATGAAAGTGTCACTTGGCGGGAAGAAGTACAACTAGACGTTCGTCACAGCAGACATAACAATCGCACTTTTAGGAGCAGACTTCCACAAGTCAATGGAGCTTACACAACCAACCGTAGCAGCAGCTGCCCGACAGCCACAACAGCAGCAGACCAACACAGAGACAGACAGTGATCCAAAGGGCCCCGCCACCCTCATGCACCACTACCAGAGCTCCAGGTGGAACAACAAACCAAAATACAAGGCCAAAACAGAAGAATGTCCCAAGGGAATTTGTTTCTACCACTGAAGGTTCGGGAGCAGAGCCCAACAATGTGAAAATGATTGCCGAATGTCAAAAACATGCAAAAAGATCCCAACAAAAACATCAGCAGTGGGCTGACAGGTTGCCTTGTAAGAGACACCGCACCTGCTTTCTGCTGTCTTTCTTCCAAGTACAGTACAGGCGAAAATGATTCGATGTGTTTTTTCATCGAAGACGAAACATCAAATACTGTACAGAGTTCCTGGTCGACATCAGCATATTCAAATCATTCATGCTAGCCAACCTGCATGAACGCCTCCATCCAACCTCCAATACCCTACAAGCGTCGACTGCCAGCAGAGCCCCCTGAAAATATACGGAAAAAATACCATGAAAGTGTAGTTTGGCGGGAAGAAGTACAACTAGACATTCGTCACAGCAGACATAACAATTGCACTTTTAGGAGCAAACTTCCTAAAAGCCCACGACATGCTGGCAGCCATAGCAAAACAGCAGCTGATCACACAACCCTGCCACGTAGCCCCACTCACACTGACTCCAGCACCAGATAAGTTGCTTCCTACAGGAATTCCCAGAGGTATTTAAGCACAACCTGACCAAACCCGCAAAGCACCACATCCAGCACCACAGTCACCGAAGGTCCCCCGGTGGATGCCCATTTTAGACATTTGGCCCCAGAAAAACTCGCCCAAGGCAAACAAGCTTTCCGGGATATGGAATGGGCAGGAATATGCCAAAAAGCCTCCAGCCCCTGGACATCTCCCCTACACATGGTACCAAAACCTGATGGCACATGGCGACCCTGCAGTGACTAACGGAGAATCAACATCAAGACAGTACCTGACAGGTACCCACTGCCAAACATCACTGACATAACCAACCAGATGGAGGGCACTAAAATATTTACGAAGATCGACCTGTTGAAGGGATACTTCCAAGTCCAAATCGCAAAGAAGGACATAGAAAAAACAGCCATTATCACCCCCTTCAACACATACACCTTCAACTACAGCTGCTTCAGCCTTTGGAACTCACATGCTATCTTCCGTCTGATGGATGAAATCTACATCAACAATATACTGTACTGATATTCAGCCCCAACATCAAACAGCACATGAGAGATGTTAGGCAGGTCTTGCAAATACTTAAAGAAAACAGACTTATAGTCTGAAAAGATAAATGCGAATGGGCAAAACCAGTAGTGGAATTCCTGGACCACCAAATAAGCCCCGACGCTATCAAGCCCCCTCCCGACAAGGGTCCAAGCAATCACCGACTTCCCAAAACCAAGCAGAAACTCCCAAGTACGGAGCTTCTCCAGTTGCAGAAGACAGATACTTCTGCCTTATCAAACAAGAAGGAGGCAAACAGAACACCACCTTTCCGACTTCTCTCTTCTCTGCTAACCAGGCATTCATTTGGGCGAAAGCTTTCTTCAAAGACGACAATAACACCATATGTGGAAGTCTGGCTGTACCTGCTGGTTGTCGCATCAAGTAGGCTGAACCCGGTGATGAAGGGACATGACGGGTAGCAGACTAGGAAAAAACCGAGTAGTGCCAAGTAACTAGAAGCGAGCTGTTCCTCTTCTACAGGTTCCTCAACAGACAAAGCAGGTGATCCTGGGGGTTCCACGGTCTCCTGCACTACGGGAGTTGCCTTTTGAAAAAGGTTCAACACTACTATCAAGCCGAAGTTGAATTGGTGCCAACGAGAGATCTTGGATCAGACCGAAATTCTCTTGAAGAATCAACAGTAGCAAGAGCTTCGAGAGAGGTGCCCCCAGAGGCTGGACACATAGGCGTTGGGCACCCACTCGCTGTCAAAGCAGACACTGACTCCCACAACTCCTCTGAAGCAGTTGCGGTACTCGAGGACACTTGGCGCCCCTAAGATGGGCGCTCGGCGAACTGATGTTGAAACTCCGAGCAGTCATACACTGCTTCTTCCAACTCGGAATCTGGGCACCCACGGACTGGGAAGGTGGAAACTGCGTGCTCATGAGATGGGCGCTCAGCCAAAGTACTGTACACTCATATGGTGTGTGCTCGGACACTGGGCGCCGCTCGAACACTTGGTGCCGCAAAGACAGACTGGCACACACCCTTTTGGGGTCGGAACGCACTTTTGCACCTGAATGGGAACAAGAATCTCTCGCTGGTGACTCCCAAAAACTACAAGAAGGGAGAGGGCTACGTTTTCTCTCTACCGCTCGCTTACGAGGCGGGGGCAAATCTGAATCCAAGTAAGCGCTTGGCCTTTTCAATGGCTTCGATACTTTCGTGACACGTCCCCTGCGCTTCTTTGATGCAGGAGAATCTGATTCACTAGCCATAGCCTGGGATCGAACAACAGGCTTGGATGAGGCAACGACTGCTCGAGGGCAAACCCCACCAACCTCCCTTGGACTGCCAGTTTGCTTCCTCCCATGCGTGCAAGGGGAGTTTAGCAGGGACCTTGGTCTAGAAGCATCGGTGGGAGACAGCCGCCACCTCCACTGACACTTCACTCGACACTACACTATTAAACTTGTCCATTAGGACCTTAACAGAATTCCCAATCTGGGAAACAGTATTAACATGTAAATTAAATTTTTTATCTACCCGTGCTTCTAAGCTGGCAATGGCATTGGGTTCAGCAAAGTGAGAGCTACGTAACAGAGTGACAGGAAAAGCTGGAGGACTGGAAATGGGAGAAAAAGTCGTCCCAGGTGTCAAGGGGATAGGCATAGCATCAATAACAACCCCTGGAGAATGACGTGTACTAGAGGAAGCCTTAGCTTCGGCGCTAGCTGTAGCTTTTCTAATTTGGTCATGCTGCAATTTGTCCAAGTGTGTTTGTAAAGTCTTCCATTTCCCCCTATCCCAGTCCATACATTCGTCACAATTCAAATCTGGAGAACAAATTTGTACCTTACAAGTACTACAATCGAAGATATAAATCCAAATTCTGGCTAAGCTAAATAGCTGCGCTACCAAAAGCAAAAAGTACTTCACCAAAGGCGATCTCCGACCATCTGGCGAAAAAGAATCAAGAGCTGCTATAACTGGTGTTCAGTCATTAACCGGCAGAAACGAATTGAGCTCTTTAGCTACATTGTACCTATTCTTCCCTGGTAGTGAGTGGGGCAGCATACCTACACCCAAAACAAAAGAGCGCTACCGCAAATTTCAAATTTTGAGCTGTCGCATAAAGTGGAAACTATAGCTATGTAATTATTTGGGAAGTTACTTATATAAGAATACAATTTACTATCGAAAATCGTGATTTGTTCCAACACGATATACAAACCATCGGTCCTTTACATTGAGCTGTCGAGTGCGCTATAGAACACTCGAGTACCTGCAAATGTCGACATATGAAACAGGAGGAAAAAACAATTACCTCTTGTTTGTCGACAAATGCCACTACTGTGGTTTTGCTGTTAAACGAAACCATTGAGTGTCGCAAAACTCATCTTGAATTCTCAGATGGCCAAAAGGCTGCCCTGAGCCCAGGACAGTGATGAGAAGGTACTAATCGTCTCAGTCACACACCTTCAAGACAAAGCCTCTACCAGTGTGAGCCTATTCCTCGACTGGTGAATCAGTAATAGACATACGATATGAGGGGAACATGCACGCATATTAGAAGGTTCCTTCAATCAAGCATTAGCCGAACTCTTTCCTCATACTTCGAAGAGGAAAGAGGGACGGAAGAATGGAAGCAGACCTCCATTCTCCGCCATGGGGAAGCTTCTGCAAGATGACAGGATACCGAGACAATTAGTGCTAGCCGGGCTGGCATTTCCCAAATCGGGAGCACGGGAGAGGAAGCGGGATGGAAGTTTGATGAAAAGAATTGCCTAGACCTAAGGGAAATTGATACTTCTCCTGAAGGAATCCATTCCCAGGTCTCGGCAATGTCGCTGCCAGCTCCAGAGACTTGATAAGTATCATTTCATCCAGGCATCAGCAGTAGGAGAACTTCTTCCCAGTCGATACTTCTTTCTCTCTTCCCTTCTTCCCTCCTCCCTATGGAAAAGAGGGCGGAAAGAGACACAGTTATGAGCACTTTCCTAGAAGGGAAGAAGAGGGCTATGTGTTCCGCAATCTTCTTCCAAAGCCTGGGACTTCTTAGGAGTTGAGGGGGGCTGGCTTGAACTCAAGGTCGAGTCGAGATGACTAAGACCCCAAGGTCTTGGCCATTGTCCAAAGGACAAGGCAGTGCCCTGGTACAAACCTTGTTTACTGAGGTATCTGGCAAATCTCTGAAAGAGAAAGGCAGAACAAAGTAAAGGTTTGTTCTTAAGGGTCGAGCCAACTTGGGACTTACGCAACCGGAGATACAAATTGGGACAAAGTCCTTCTTCTTAGCACCAGAATTGCCTAGAGAACTGCAGTCGACAAGACCCTCCGAGGCAAGAAGAATTCATAGTCTGTCAAGGCAGGGGAGAAGCTTGGTGTCTCGACCTGAATGAACTCCTTCTCCAAAGAAAAGAATTCATCTGGTCGAGAACACTCTCGGAAGCAAGGACTGCGGCAGCCCCCGACACTCTCAACCCCTCGGGAACTGCAAGTGTTGCGAGTGATGAGGATTATTCATTGGGAGAGCCGTGGTCCTGTCCCGGGGATCCTCACGCTGACGAATTGGCGCGAAGTTCTCAAAAATACGAGGGCAATCACAACTTGAAGAGGAAGACCCTCACTGCATCCGAAGCGTGAAACTCCTGTACCTCTCCCCTTGGAGGGAGACCTTGACAGATCCCATAAAACCCTCCTCAGCTACCTGGTTGTATTACAAGACAATAGGGGGACCGACACCCAAAGCACGCCAGGCAGCCGAACTCTGAAGACGAATTCGTCGGAGCTCTCTCTGTCCGTCTCGCGCCTCTCGGAACAACCGAGAGGAAAAGAGAACAGGTGAGGAGAAAGAGTACCCTACCTGTACGACCAGCAGGAGAGGCGGACCGTGAGTGATAATCAACTGAAGATTACTGCCACACGGGGGAGGGAGAGCGCTTGTTCTGTGGCAAAGTACTTACCTGGGAAGAGCAGAAAGCTCACTCGAACAGAGCCGAGAACCCAATTCGGAAGAACCGAGTGGGGCTGAGCCAAGCTGCACCAAACACGATCCAGGGGTGGCATGTGGTGGACTGGGAGGCAGGTGGGTCAAGCCGAGCTGAGCAGAGTTGAGTTGAGCCGAGCAGAGCCAGTCTCGCAAGCGCAACCAAGGGCTGGGCGGGGCGAGCAAGCCAAGCGGATCATGTGAACACAATCAGAACTGGACAGGGCGCAACTTTTCTGCCATGAACTATTGCTAGTCTCCCGAACTCTAAACTCCTTCGAGGCCGAGGCCCCTCAAGAAGAAGGTTCAAAGGGGAATTCTGTGTCTGCTATCCTGCATGCTCGAACCCTGTGGTTTGAGACAAGAGGATGAATCCTAGCCAAGCAACCGAAGCAGCTGGTGGGCAGTATCAAGACACCTGGCGTCTCAGCACCCAGACACCTGGCATCTCAGCACCCAGACACTTGGCATCTCGGCACCTAGACACCTGGCGTCCCGGCACCCAGACAACTGGGTGTCTCGGCACTTTCTCTCGTCAGGAGAGCGCTCGTGATTCATATGATTCAAGCGACCCACGAGACTCCCAAATATCGGGAGCGGCTGCTTTCGGTTTCCTAAGAGATCGAAAAGAGCCAGGCACAGAACCAGTCTTAGACGCAGACTTCTAAGACCTGGCAATGATGGAGCGGCCTCGAGCGGCTCCCGAAATGCCAGACTCCACAGGAGAATGCGAACTGGTTCCCGCCCAAGGGCGAGAAGAGCCAACGAGAGAAACTTGTCTCCCGGAAGAGAATCAGTCCCCTAGAAGTTCCACAGGGCTCCCGAAGGGAATCTCTTCCCTGCTTTTTCTGGTGTTTGAACCGATAGGATCAAGACACCGGACTGGGAACCTGACGGAGCACTGGCAAGCACTCAGGTAGCGCTTGTGGTGCTGGCCGGAAGGGCCGAATCACCTGGGTGCCTTGGCCCTTTCTCTTGCACTGCTCCCGAACTGGGCCGAGGAGAGTACTCTCCAGACCAGATCGGGATACTCGATATTCCACCAAATCTCAAGCACTCGGAGCGGCTCGCGAACGAGTGCCCAAAGCAGCCCCGTCTTAGAGACGGAACCTCTAAGACTGGGAATGGGATCGCAAACCGAGGTCTGCACACCCGTGGCTCCCAAAACACAAAGCCCAGGGCTATGTGAGTCGGTTTCTTAACCCAAAGGTTGGAAAGAGCCATAAGAAACCCACTGCCTCCTGGGAAGTAGGAAGTCCTTAGACGTCCAAGGGTATCAAGGGGAAAGAAGTAGCCTTCCTCTCCTTCGGCCGACAGAGGTCTGTCTGGTTCCCGTGAACCCCTCAAACCTTGGGAGAGGAAGGGAAGAGGCAGCAGAAGATGAAATCGAAGATAAGTTGAAGAAGACGTCGGCTATTTCCACAGGGCGACTTCCTTCACCTTCACTCAGACATCTTCTACAGGATGGTGGCCACGGAACACTGTAACCTCCAGGGCAGCTAGACAGGAACACAATGGAAGCAGCCCAGGACACCAACACCAGGAGAAGCAGCAGGCACAATCAGGATAGCTGATGCAGGAGCTACAGAAGCGGTTCGGAGAGCAGGAGCTACCACCATAGCCAGGAACTTCACTTCCACATCTTCTACAGGATGGTGGACATCGTAACCTTCAGGGCAGCTAGGCAGGAACGTAACGGAAGCAGCCCAGTTCACCACCATCAGGAGAAGCAGCAGGCAAAATCAGGACAGCCAATGCAGGAGCTACGTAAGCTGTTCGGAAGGCAGGAGCTACAGCAACGGCCAGAAACGTCACATGAACGTCGCCAGCAGCGACAGGAACGATTAGGACGGCTGCGGCAGGAGACCAGGAAGAGCCGCCCAGAGACTGTCATCAAGTTAACAGAAGCATAACACAGGAAACAGCAAGAGCAGATGGACCACAGATACGCCAGAGGCAGTCAGCGCCACGGCATACATGAAGGCCAGCAATGACAGCAATTGATGCACATCAACGGGAACAGAGTCGGAATGATCCCGATGTGGAACTATGCCATTCCGACCAGGTACTGTGGTTGATCCCAAAGCAATACTAAATGAACGTCAGGACTCCTTCATGCAAGATATCCCCTGAGACATCCAGCCAACTACTGCTGTGCCTGCGATGCTCACTGTCAACCTGAAAGAAAACGCAAAGATGATTAGTAGAGGGAGACTCCTCTTGCTACGAGGGGAACTGCCCTACACAGCGAGAGGAGGTCCCTTAGAAGAGGTCGCCCGACCACCTGCGCCCCCCCCCTCCTTGCGGTATTTGCCCAACGAGCGAGCGAAGAGGGCAAAGGAGAGAGATCTCTACTGGAGAGAAAGGGAAGAACTTACTGGGAGAGAGAAGGAAGGAGGGGAGGCCACCAAGGGCGCCGTGGAAGCAAAACTTCCCAACAATGCTTGCAACCTCCCCTCAGCAACTCTCTATAGCGCAGGTGGCGAAAATAACACTCAGCACAAGTAGAAAGGAAGTAGTCATGCTGTTGTTCACAGAGTGCGGGAGCCCAAGAAGGGAAGAAAACTCTTACGTCCCGACCAACATAGGGGAGCGAAGATATAACGTCCCAATCTATATCTCCGAACGTACAGGGGAACGCCTTCAGTATCTAAATAAAGGGCTACTGGAAGAGAAGCATTACCACTCGGTTACACTTCTCTAAATACGCCCTTAGCTGTCAAACCCAAGACACAGCACAGGGGAATGGCAGCTTATGCAAGGTTATCACAAATCGTGGGTTTGTATTAATAAATATCACACACACGTAATATATACACAAAAATACAGAAAGCTCCCATCTGGATAAGAAGAGCTGGTAATTCCATACATTAGCTCCACGCCTGTTTTTACCTTTTCAACAAGTTTTTCTACACTTTTAGGGGTTCTGATACTGGCCCTAGGCATCTGTTTGTTGTCGGCCAAATGGAAGAATGTCCCTTCGCCGTGTTTAGTACTGGCCCCGGGGGGCGGGGTACCCATATGTTAACAAGTTATTGCACTTGCCAGACGGGATATGAACCGTTCGAAACAGACATATGAGCTTTTCAGTCGAGAAACACGCCAAGTGCCATTTTTAAAATATAATAAATTAAATTTAAAAATACTTTGACCCAGGATGGCGCTTGGCATGTTTCTCGACTGATAGCCTCATATATCCCCATGCTCTGTCTTGTGAAGATCGCGTGTGGAAACCCCTTGTTGGATGGACTTCGGCGTTAATTACAGGTTAATTAGACTCGAGCTCCAATAATGAAAGGTAAATTCATAATTAGCAATCAAAAAACTGTAGAAAAAGTCAAGTTATTGTGCCGTCGGCGACGCGGAGCTACCCTATAGTTCTACCTAAGAGCTTAACGACAATCAGGCAGAGAGATCCGAAATCACTTCTGCAACGCATGACTGCCGAAAGCAAACTGGAATGTTTACATCCAGGCAGGCGGGTATTCCCGCCTACCTGGCGGTAATTACTGCCTAACCACCTTGCTCAAGAGTTTAATGGCCGTTTCCAGCCTATGCTGAAAGTAATTCCTAATGTAAAGGACCGACGGTTTGTATATCGTTTCGGAACAAATAACCAATTTGCACTTGGGTAAAGACCTGTTACCCTAGATTACCGTAAAATTTAATATTGGCCTATCCTGTTAATATCAGCGTAAGGTTAAAGCGGTTAACGAATAGCTACATACGATACCCATACCATAAACACAGTACACAACTAAACATCCATCTACCTTCAGGAGACAACACATGCTTCACTTCTGCTTCTATATTCTTACTTACTACTGAGTTCCGATTACCTTCGGCAGTTGTCACGAAAAAGCTACCTTTATCCCGACCAAACTTCCAAGAACTAGCAGCGTAGACTGGAGCCTGCCAAGGTTTCTTGTATTCGGCGCGAATCACAGTAGTAATAGTATTATTAGTGAGAATGTCTCTTTGAAACGGCTCCCCTGCTGGCTTTATTTATGCCTTTGGTTGTGCTGGTTTAAGTATATTTTCCCTTTGGTACCATATGTTTTTGATAAATTCTTTTGTATCTTAAGTTCCCTCTCCAGGAAGATCCGTGAATGGTAAGATGATGGCTATTAGCTGTTATTTTTCATCCTGATGTGGTTGTTGCACGTATTTAAAACTAGCAATTTAGAGCATTTCCTACTTTATTAAGTAGGAAAATACTGCCTAAGTTTTCAGTCACTTCTTCACAATATATACATTCAGTATCTTCCCCTTCAAATTTTCCTATCATTTAGTTCTAGTGGGTTTAATCTAGCTCTGCTAATCAGCATGGTTTCCTCTCTTGTGTTTTCCGTGAGGGTCAAGAAGATAGGTCTGGGTATGACTGATTTATTTCGTTGTTGTTTCAGATTTAGCTGGCCTTGTGCCAGCACGGGCTCTTGCTCCTAGAGCAGCCCGTAAGATTTATTTCTCGGAAACCAAGTATACATTGAGGAATGCGGACGGGAAGGAAGTGACTGGCCTGCGGATTCCCATGTCACGCATTTGGACAAGAATTTGCGTTTGTTAGATGACATATATAAATGAGAATAATTTGCGTTACAATAAACGTAGAAAGTAGTTACATACATCGGCGGAATGGCCGGACAATAATGCGTATGGAGAGATACATAAAAAATATGAGACAATAATGCGTATGGAGAGATACATAAAAAATATGAAATAATAACGGGTAATATACATGGCGTGATTAATGCAGAAATGAAGAGGCGTTTGACGCCTTTACTAGTACTCCCCCCGACCTAAGACAATGATTACAAAGATAATTATTGGATGACATGAACATGTAAAGTCACCAATTCGGCGCCAGGATAGTGTTTCGGCGGCGCCATTAATTAAGTCTCCGCTGAGCTTGTTTTCTTTGGTGACTTCCCGTTTTCTTCAAGCTAAATTAGTCACGCCTAAAACGTGCCAGGTCACGCATTTTAATCATTTTTTACTTTATGGTATTTATACGAATGTCACACATTGTGTATCACATGTTTCTTCATTCACAGGCATCAAGACTGTATCTATATTGTGTCTCTGTATGTTTCGTATTGTAATTCGTACTCGTTCACTGCATATTATTGTTTATTGTTTCGACCTCAGGTCACAGTCAATTCCATTGTCTCTCACGGCCCGGCGTCAGTCGGCCGCAATATAAGCCGCCTGGATCTGTAATAAATCAGCAGTAACCTTTACCTGCTCGTTTCTTTGACACCTTACAGTGGTGACCCCCGGAGTATCCCGGAGCCATTAGCGGACTCACACGGCGACTCAGTCTTGGCTCCAGGATTTCTCCAAAAAAAAAAAAAAAAAAACGCTCTTAGCGGCCTAAACACGGCGCTGTAACCAGCGTTTGAGCGTGCTGACTCTCGTCGGCGTACCCCACCAGCGTCACTAGCGGAACCACACGGCGCACGCTAAATTGCGTTTTGACGCGATATCCTACTCCAGTAAGGGGGTCAAAGAGCGAGCATGGACGCGGATATCCCCTCCTTCATGCAGTTAAACGCGGACCCCGCAGACTCCGAGGTTTACCTACCTCCCATCGCAGCCGCGTGCCCCCGCATCGAGGCCCTCCCGCAACTCCACACCAGCGCCCGAACACACACGGCCGGGCAACACAATCGCGGGCCGCCCTCACCAAAGCTGCCGCCCGTTTGCAGGGCAACCCGTCCGAGGTGGCTGCGCAGGGTGGAGAGCCACTTCAGAATCGCGGACCTCACGGACGAAATCCTGCAGGCCGACACAGTGCTCAACGCCCTTCCGGAGGACGTGTACAACAAACTCATCTCGCGGGTACCCTGAAACACTCACCCTCACATACAGCACCACAAAAGTTCCTCCTCGAGAGCTTGCTCCTGCCCATCGCCGAGCGGGCCGCCCGTGCTTCTCGACCTTGCCAATAACCCACGCCACGACCTCGATCCAAGAGACGCAGGGGGCATGGTCGAGATCTCCTGTCAACACCAGTCTCGGGTGGCAGTAACAAGCGGCAGGAGATAAGCTTCAGACGGGAAATTTTCCTTCGCCAACTCCCTCCCGGAAGTACGCAACCAGATCGCTCACCCCTACACCATGCCTGTCGAGGACCTCATCCTCGGCACAACACCTCACAGACTCCGTCAAGGCTTCACAGCGGCTAAAACCAGTGCCACTCAGCCCAGGTCAGCTCCATCCAGCCTGAAGAGGGTGAAGCAGCCCGTCAACGCCATCGCCAACAGACGCCCACCAACCACAGTAGACGGTGGTCCCCGGGCTTCTGTCGCTATCACAGGTGGTTCGGAAAGGACGCCCGAAACTGCCTGCCGCCCTGCTCGTTCAACCGCTCAAAAAACGGGGGCGAGGCGGCGCCAGCAGGACAGGCCACCATGGCAGCCGAAGAACCCAGGGCCTCAAAACAGTAGGTTTCTACGTCCGCGACACCGTCTCCGCAGGATGATGCTGGTCGACACAGGAGCCTTCAAGTCGGTCTTCCCAGCATCCAGAGAGGACCGCAACCAGACACCAGACCCGGCCGCCTTCCTGACGGCCGCCAACGGAACCCCATCCTCTCCTACGGCACCAGGCTCCTGTCGATCTCCATCCTGGCCAGAATTACTCCTGGGACTTCATCGTCGCGGACGTTAGGAACCCCACTCCTGGGGGCCGATTTTCTGGCGCACTTCGGCCTGCTAGTCGACGTGGGCGCAAGCGCCTCGATACTGACTCCTGCCGGTCTCTCCGTTAACGGCGGGACCCAGACCCACCATCAGCGCCGTCGCCCCACCAGTACGCACACCTTCTGTCGGAGTTCCCTGAGGTGTTTAAGCCCGAGCCGCCAAGTCCCCGGGCCCCAGCCAAGCACGGCATATACCACCATATAGTGACTAAAGGGCCCCGACACATGCGGTTCCGCAGGCTTCCCCCTCAGCGCCTTCAGGAGGCGAAAAAAGCATTCGCGGAGATGGAACGGATGGGCATCTGCAGGAAAGCCTCCAGTCCATGGGCCTCCCCCCTCCACATGGTGCAGAAACCGGACGGCTCCTGGAGACCCTGCGGCGACTACAGACGGCTCAACATTGCAACGGAGCCCGACCACTACCCTCTGCCCAATATGCAAGACCTTACGGCCTCCTTTCACGGGCCAAAATATTCACTAAATTGGACCTTCTTAAATCTTATTTTCAGGTACCTGTTGCGCCAGAGGACATACCAAAGACAGCCATCATCACGCCCTTCGGGTCCTATGTGTTCGCCTTCTCCACCTTCGGGCTGAGGAACGCCGGGCCACCTTCCAGCGGCTCATGGACAGCATCCTGGGGACCTAAAATTCTGCGTCTGCTACGCGTCGACGACATTCTCATATTTTCCAGGTCTCACAGCGAACACCAGAGGCACATCAAAGCAGTCCTCCAGCGCCTCCAAGAAAACGGCCTGTCGTCCGTTTTGACAAGTGTACATTCGGCGTCCAGAAAGCAGAGTTCCTGGGTCACGAGGTATCTCCGACAGGCGTCCGCCCTCTTACATCGAAAGTGGCAGCCGTAGCAAAGTTCCCGACACCCACCTCCATCAAGGCCGTCCAGGAGTTCCTTGGGATGGTAAACTTCTACAGGCGCTTCATCCCCGGGATCGCGCACACCACGGCCCCCCTGACGGAAGTCCTAAAAGGTCAACCAAGTCCCTGTCTTGGGGACCCAGCCAGCAGCAGGCCTTTTCCCGGACGAAGGCCGCCCTCACTGAAGGCAACCGCCATACACCAGGATCCCAAGGCTCCCCTCCAGCTGACGACAGACGCCAGTAACGTTGCCTGCGGTGCTGTTCTGGAGCAAATCATCAACGGCGCCCCCAGCCCATCGCCTTCTTCAGCAAGAAGTTCAATCCGCAGAGTCCCGATACAGCACCTTCGACAGGGAACTCTGCGCGATGTACCGCAGTTCGGCACTTCAAGTTCCTCCTGGAGGGGACGCCCTTCACAATCTTCACAGACCACCAGCCACTGGTTCACGCTTTCACGAAGCAAGGGGATGCATGGTCTTCCAGACAGCAGCGCCACCTCTCAGCCATAGCCGAATTTACCTGTTCCACAGGTACCTCCCGGCAAGAAAAATCCGTAGCAGACGCCCTCTCCAGAGTCGAGTTGAACGCAGTGCAGCTTGGTGTAGATTACCAGGACCTTGCCAGAGAACAGGCCGCTGACCCAGAAACCCCAGCATACCGCACCGCCATCACATCCCTCAAGTGGCGGGACGTGACCCTCGCCCCGGAGGCCCCAGCCTGCTCTGTGACATCAGCACAGGCCAGCCCCGCCCTTTGGTTCCAGCCTCACGCCGCCAGGTATTTGACATCATCCACGGCCTCTCACACCCTCCGGCAGGACCACGGCCAAACTGCTTTCAAAAAGTTCGTCTGGCACGGGTGCAAAAGGACGCCACAGCCTGGGCAAAACAGTGCCTGCAGTGCCAGACCAGTAAAGTGGGTCGTCACACGCAGTCGGGGTAGGCGAGTTCCCACAACCAGGGCGCCGCTCGCCACACCCACATCGACGTCGTCGGGCCCCTTCCCCATCAGGCGGATCCAGATACCTCCTCACGGTGGTAGACCGTTCTCAACGAGGTGGCCCGGCCACGCCCATGCAAGAAGCCACCGCCAGCGCGTGCGCCCGAGGCCCTGCTCTCCAGTTGGGTTAGCGCTTCAAGCCCCGGACCACATCACAACCGACAGGGGCCCCGCTTTCCTCTCCGAGCTGTGGTCTGCCCTGGCTCAACTGCTGGGAACCACGCACCACACCACCACAGCGTACAACCCAGCGGCCAACGGCCTGGTTGAACGGTTCCACAGGTCCCAAAAGTCATCCCTCATGGCCCGCTGCACCGCCGAGGACTGGAAACATCAGCTGCCGTGGGTCCTCCTCGGGTTGAGGACCGCCCCAGAGCCGACGGCACCCCATCCGCAGCTGAACAAACCTATGGGGAACCCTCGTGGTGCCGGGAGAGCTCGTGACGGATGATCGCCACTCCCCATCTCTGCAGAGGCTCCGCGACGTGGCGCAAGTTCGCCCCTTGCAGGCGCTCATACATCGACAGAGCAACCACCTTCGGCCGCCACAGCTGTCATCCGCCACCCACGTCTTCGCCAGAGTCGACGCCGTCCGTCCACCACTAACTAAGCCCTACAGGGGACCCTTCCGCGTGCTGGAACGGAACAGCAAGGCGTTCCGGCTGGCACTTCCAGGCAGGAACGACTGGGTTTCCATAGACCGGCTAAAGCCCGCCTTCCTGTCGGAGAGTCCCGCAGCGCCGCAGCACCCTTCCGCCCAAACGCACTCCAGCACGCCCTCACCACCGCGCAGGCGCGGCCGCCCAGGAAGGGACCGCCCAAACAGCAGCCTCACAGGCGGGAGGCCCCTCAGTTATCCTCAAGGAGCCGCGGCACCCTTCAGCGTCCCACCAGGTACAGGGATTAATCAGACGCGTCCCTCGCCTTGGGAGTATTTGTAAAGTCACCAATTCGGCGCCAGGATAGTGTTTCGCGCGCCATTAATTAAGTCTCCGCTGAGCTTGTTTTCTTTGGTGACTTCCCGTTTTCTTCAAGCTAAATTAGTCACGCCTAAAAACGTGCCAGGTCACGCATTTTAATCATTTTTACTTTATGGTATTTATACGAATGTCACACATTGTGTATCACATGTTTCTTCATTCACAGGCATCAAGACTGTATCTATATTGTGTCTCTGTATGTTTCGTATTGTAATTCGCACTCGTTCACTGCATATTATTGTTTATTGTTTCGACCTCAGGTCACAGTCAATTCCATTGTCTCTCACGGCCCGGCGTCAGTCGGCCGCAATATAAGCCGCCTGGATCTGTAATAAATCAGCAGTAACCTTTACCTGCTCGTTTCTTTGACACCTTACAAACATTAATCACGGAGGCGTTGGGGGAGCAGGAGGCGACCCCTTCTCTTCGAGAACTGTGGGCGGGGGTAACGTCAACTGATGGATCTGCTGCAGCGCGGCCTGTAAAGCCATGTTGTACAGTCTCTGCTGATCAGGTTGTTTGTAAAGTTCCCGCTAAGCAAGTTTTCTTGGATGACGGCCCATTTTCTTTGTACTTACGATTCGTCACACTTGACGGGCCAGGTCACGTAAAATTCAATTGTTTAAACTGTGTATGTAATTATTTATCTGTCCATCAACTATGTACCGTGTATTTCTTCTTTCGCAGGCATCAAGATTATACTCAACATTAATTCTGTCTATTGTTACATTGTAAATTGTACTCGTTCGCTGTATTTATTTATTAATTGTTATCAACCTCAGGTCACCCTTGCTTCCATTGTCGTCTGCGGCCTGACGCCAGTCGGCCGCTGTATAAACCGCCTGGACCTTGAATAAATCAGCAGTTCACTTTTACCTGCTCGTTTCTTTTGCACCTCTTATAGTGGTGACCCCGGAGTGGTTCCCGAAGCCATTAGCAGACCCATAAGGCGACTCAGTCTTGGCTTTAGGAGCTTACTCTCGCCCTTAGCCGACTAATCACGGCGCTGAACCAGCATTTGGGCATGCTGACTCTCGTCGGCAAAATCACCAGCGTCATTAGCGGACTCACACGCGTGCTCCTAAGTGCGTTTTGACGCGAGTACCCTACTCCATATAAGAGGGCAAAGAGCGAGTATGGACACGGACATGCCCTCCCTCGTTCAATTAACCGCTGACCTCGCAGATTCGGAGGTCAACCTCCCTCCCATATCACCCACGCGTGTTCCCCCGCCGAGGCTCTCACGCTCCTCCACACCCCTGCCCACGCCCCGCACTCTCCCCAGCCCAGCGGGCCAATCCATCGGCTTGGCTCTACAGGGTCGAGAGCCAGTTCAGGATTGCGGATCTGAACGACGAGGTGCTGCAGGCAGATATAGTACTCAACGCCCTGCCGGAGGAGATCTACAGTAAGCTTGTCCCGTGGGTGTCTGACGCATACCCCCTTACCTACCACCTCCTGAAGAAAACCCTCCTCCAGACATGCTCCCTGCCGGTTGCCGAGCGGGCCTCCCACGCCCTCGACCTCGCCATCAACCCACGGCAGGATCAGAGCGTCATGGGGCATGATCCGAAACCTCCTCACCATCCCAGACACCGACGGCAGTAAAAAGAAGCACGAGATAAGCCTGTCGCAGGAGATCCTCCTCCGGCAGCTCCTCCCAGAGGTCTGCACACTAATCCCGGAGCCCTACGCGATGCCCCTCGAAGACCTGATCCTCTCAGCACAGCACTTGACGGACTCTGTGAAGGCAACAAAGCGGGTACCAGTGCCCACACTCCCAGTCAGCACCATCCAGCAGGAGGAGGGTGCAGAAGAAGAGGTCAACGCCGTCACTAGAAGGCCTCCCAACAGTTGGAATTCCCCGGGTCTTTGCCATTACCACAGGCGGTTCAGCAAGGATGCCCGGAACTCCCTGCCGCCCTGTTCATTCGCCCATTCAAAAAAACGGGCGAGGCGGCAGCCAGCAGGACAGGCCACCATGGCAGCAGAAGAACCCAGGGGCCCCAGAACCAATAGGCTTCTATGTCCGCGACACCGTCTCCGGCAGGATGATGCTGGTCGACATGGGGACAGTTAGATCAATCTTCCCGGCATCTAGAGAGGACCGCAAGCGGGAACCAGACCCAGCTGCCTCCCTGACAGCCACCAATAGGTCCCCCATCCTCTCCTACGGAACCAGACCCCTGTCGATCTCCATCCTTGGCTGAAGATACTCCTGGGACTTCGTCGTCGCAGATGTTAGGACCCTGCTCCTGGGTGCAGATTTCCTGGTGCACTTCGGGCTGGCAGTCGACATCGGTCGGAAACGCCTCCTAGACACAGACTCCTGCCAGTCCCTCCCGTTGGCAATGGGACCCAAGGTGCCCACCACTGCTCTGCCGGCCCCCACCAGTACTCGCAGCTGCTGACAGAGTTCCCTGATGTGTTCAGGCCCGAGCTCCGCCAAAAGTCTGGGGCCCCAGCCAAACATGGCATCTACCATCTTATAAAAACTAAGGGTCCCCCTACACACGCGAAGTTCCGGAGGGAGCAGGCTGCCGACCCAGCGACCCCAGCCTACCGCATCGCCATCATGTCCCTAAAGTGGAGGGACGTGCCTCTCACCCCTGGGGACCCAATTCTCCTCTGCAACGTTAGCACCGGAATCGCCCCTAGTGCCAGCCTCCCGCCGCCGGGTATTCTCATCATCCACGCCCCACGCCCCGCACTCCACATTGTGCATTGCCACTGGGAACATTGCCACCTGGAAGATTGCCCATGTGGGAATATTGCCAATGGGGAACATTGCCACTGGGAACATTGCCCATATGGGAATATTGCCCATGTGAATATTGCCACTTGGAACATTGCCCATGTGGGAACACTGCAATGGGTACATTGCCCGCTTCTCCACGGTAAGTAGGTAGTTTACTATTTACATTATCATTTTTTTCAAAAGATTATTAGCTAGTTTACTAGTTAACTGTATTTTTATGTTTTTCAGAAAGATAATTAGCTAGTTTAGATTGTTGAGACTGTACCAAACATCTGAACTTTTATATGAAAAATATCAGTCGTTGCCTTCCAGTCTTCCTTAACAGAAATTAGTTCATCCTAAGACCCATAATGGCACATGTGATACATAGCCTGGAAGTAAATGCTGGATGAGCTCCAATACTTTCATAAGCAGCAAATAAGACTGGGAAAATCATTTATTGGGATGGAAAGAAAAATAATTGCAAAGCATCCTGGGAAGATGGTGAGATTATAAAGCATGTTGGTGAGCACAACCACTGCTGACTAGATGATATCCTTAAAATTGCTATTTTAAAAACCAGGTCCCATCACATCAATCAAGCACCAGAAACACTGCAACGTTAGATGAGTCCTGCAGCGCAGCTACCTTCTGTGGAGAACGTCAGAAAATGGAGGCAAAAATGCCAATTTGACAAAGCTGTTCCAATGTCACGCATACACGATACGCCATACCAGAGGAATTTACTGTTCTCGACTCTGGAGAGAAGTTTCTGCTACGATGCCACGGGTTTGAATGATGAAAATCCCAGCAAGCGGTATGGAAGATCTAAAACGATTCCCAAACTGGGCAATTGACGGAACATTCAAAGTGACGCCAGCCAGCTTCTAACTATTCATGTTCAAAGGGATAATTTTAGCATTCCTCGACATTTGTTCTTTTACCAAACAAAACGAAAGAATTTCAACCAGCCTCAAAATATTACTGGTGAACTTTGACTAATGCAGGAAATACGTTTATCCCTAATGCAATTTTAAATGGCTGTTTATTTCACTTTTCTAAGTCATTATTGAAGGTTGAGAACTTGGATTTAAAACACCAATATCACAACGAAATGCATTCTTGTTTGATGGGACCCAGCCACAGCAGGCGTACCTCCTGACGAAGTCGTTGAAGTTTTTGAAGAGTTATCAGAAGATGATCGTATACCAGGAATTTATCCCAGAAACTACCTGCCACACAGGTGTATTAAGAGGAAGACGGACGCCAGATCAACCTCGCCTGTGGTGCTTACTTTCTGAATGTATACCTCAAACAGGTCATGTCAACATAATGCTTTGAATGCATCTGTGACTAATTTCACCCAACTCTTTGAAATTAATCTTGCATTGAAACAGGAGGAAAAGCTTCAAAGCGTGTTCAGTTTGAACCCTTTTCAGAAAAATAAAAATATGCACATTAATGCACGCATAAAGAACATTGTTGATAATTATAGAAATGGCCATGATCAATTAGCATACCGTGAGGTCCGGCATATAACATGCACATATTCTAATTAAACTTAAGTTGTCCCTTTTATAAAAAAATGTATGATTTTACCACCAACCGCTGGTCCAAAAATGTGTGATTCCTTCAATAAAATAATAGATTCAATGGATTTTTCTAAAAAAATAAAAATTCTTATCCTTTGTTCCTGCAAAATAAACGGCAACTCTATTGCCAAATAAAACTAAAGTAGATGTTTCACCTGCTTTCAACAATCTAATGGTAGTTTAAAAGTTCCCCGGTTTCTAAAAAAAGGCTGTAAATGACATAAACTTTTAACCCCTCCAGATGTCAATGAAATTCACTGCAACTATAGCCTTAGGGAACCATTCCAGCCTGGCAGTCCTTTCTGAGGCAAAAATACAATCCAGAGCTTACCCCAACTAATATAAACTGTTATATGGCTGATGTGTGCTGTAAGACACACTGTTATTGCTTATTGCCATCCCTAAATTGATAGATAACGACTGGGACGTTGTTGGGAGTAAAAGGGTTAACCCAGGTGGCAATGTTCCCAATGGGCAGTGTTCCAAGTGGCAATATTCCCACAGGGCAATATTCCCACATGGGCAGCCCCAGTGGCAATGTGCCAGCCAATATTCCCACATGGGCAACGTTCAGGCAATGTTCCCATCATCCACGGCCAGTCAATGGTCCTAGCGCCCCTCCGGCAGGACGACGGCCAAGCTGCTGTCAGAGAAGTTCATCTGGCATGGAGCGCAGAAGGATGTGAGGACCTGGGCGAGACAGTGCCTGCATTGCCAAACCAGCAAGGTGGGGTGGCACACCGAATCCAGGGTAGGCAAGTTCCCACAGCCAGGGTGGCGCTTCGGCCATGTGCACATCGACGTCGTCGGGCCCCTTCCCCCGTCAGGCGGGTCCAGATATCTCCTGACGGTGGTAGATCACTCAACAATGTGGCCTGAAACCACGCCAATGCAAGAAGCCACCGCCAGCGCCTGCGCCGAGGCCCTAATCTCCAGCTGGATCAGCCGCTTCAGCGTCCCTGACCACATCACGACTGACAGGTCCGCCCTGGCCCAGCTGCTGGGGACAGCTCATCACACCACCACGGCCTACAACCCAGCCGCCAACAGCTTGGTCAAGCACTCTCACAGGTCCCTGAAGGCGTCCCTTATGGCCCGCTGTACCGCCAAGGACTGGAAGTACCAGCTGCCGTGGGTCCTCCTCGGGTTGAGAACTGCCCCCAGGGCCGACGGCGCCCCTTCTACAGCCGAGAAAACCTACGGCAAGCCCCTCGTGGTCCCGGGCGAACTAGTGACAGAGGATCGCCACAACCCATCAGTCCAGAGGCTTCGTGAAATCATCGGCAAGTTCGCCCCCTACAAGAGAACATATACCGACATGTCAGCCACCTTCACGCTGCCCGGGCTGGCCTCCACTACCCAGGTCTTTGTCAGAGATGACGCCGTCCACCCACCACTGACCAGGCCCTACAGGGGGCCCTTCCACATGCTGGAGTGGAACAGCAAGGCATTCCTGCTCGCACTCCATGGGAGGAATGATTGGGTGTCAATCGACCAGGTCAAGCCCGCCCTCCTGGACGAGGACACAGCCGACAGCACACCGCACCCTCTGCCAGCGCAGCCACCACCGCAACCAGGCCCTCGTAAGAAGTGGAAACGCAGCCGCCCCTGGAAAAGGCCGCCCACACTCACATTCAACCACCCTCGCACACAGGACATCCCTCTGTTGTCCTCATGCAGCCAGGGCACCCTTCAACACCCCAGCAGATACGCTGACTAACCAGACGTTACTTACGTCTTGTGGGGGGAGTATTTGTAAAGCCATGTTGTGCAGTCTCTGCTGATCAGCAAGTTTTCTTGGATGACAGCCTATTTTCTTTGTACCTACGATTCGTCACACTTGACGGGCCAGGTCACGTAAAATTCAATTGTTTAAACTGTGTATGTAATTATTTATCTGTCCATCAACTATGTACCGTGAATTTCTTCTTTTGCAGGCATTAAGATTATACTCAGCATTAATTCTGTCTATTGTTACATTGTAAATTGTACTCGTTCGCTGTATTTATTTATTAATTGTTATCGACCTCAGGTCACCCTTGCTTCCATTATCTTCTGCGGCCTGACGCCAGTTGGCCGCTATATAAACTGCCTGGACCTTGAATAAATCAGCAGTTCACTTTTACCTGCTCGTTTCTTTTGCACCTCTTATAGGCCTCTGGGGCACCCACGGCCCCTCCTTGGTGGGGCAGATGGCATGTCTGCGGGCGCGTTTTGAGGGGGGACCCTGGGACATATGCCTGCCTCCTCCCGGATTTTGCTGTCCAAAAGGAAGGCTGGTATTAGCCTGTCGATGGAAACCCAATCCTCACGGCCGTGGACGTCGATGAGATACGCCTTGGGAGTCCTGTCAATAACTTGGCAAGGGCCCCTATAGGGCCTGGTTAAGGGCGTTCAACGGGCGTCTATCCTGACGAAGACGTAGGTGCAGGAATCCAGGCCGGCCTGGCTGTAGGTGTTGGTTCTGCCTGTGAAGGACTTATGGCAGAGCGTGAACTTCTGTGCTAGTTCCCTCAACCTTGGGAAGTGGGGTGTCTGTGCCGTCAGCTGACGGCGGGAAGAATTCCCCCGGAACAGCTAGTGATTCTCTGTAGGCTTTTTCTGGTGGGCATACGTCGCCATCTGCCCTCAGTGCAGTGCAGAGACCCAGCAGGACCCAGAGGAGTTGGGCCCTTCAGTTTTCATCGGTGCAACGTGCCATTAGAGCTGCCTTCAGTGAGCGGTGTGCCCTCTCTACCATGCCGTTTCTTGCGGGGTTGTAAGCCGTCGTGTTGTGAAGTGTCATACCCATCAGGCGTGCCAGGGAGACCCAGAGTTCTGACAGGAATGCTGAGCCCCTGTCCATAGTAATGCTGTCTGGCACCCCAAAGTGGCTGATCCAACTGGAGGGGAGGGCTTCTAAGCAGGATGCTGTTGATGCCTCCTCCATAGGTGCCGCCTCTGGCCAGCGAGTGGAGCGGTCTATGATCATCAGGAAGTACCTGGCACCCCCAAACTGCGGTAGAGGTCTGACATCGTCTATGTGGATGTGGCCGAAGCGCCGACGAGGTTGAGGGAAATCACCAATGCCTGATTCTGTGTGCCTTGTGACCTTGCTGGTTTGGCACGGGATAGAGCTCCTCAGCCTCTGGTGGGCGTCCTTCCTGATGCCATGCCACATGAACTTTTCTATCATCAGGGGCACCGTTGTACGCCCTGATGGATGGGAGAGGCCGTGAATGATGTCGAACATCTGCTTCTCCCTTGAGGCAAGGACCAGGGGGTGGGGGTGGCCGGTGATAGTGTCACAGAGAAGTGTTGCTCCCAAACCGCCCAAGGGCACGTCCTCCCACTTGAGTGCTGTCCTGAAGGCTGGTGTTTCCGGGTCTGCTGCTTGCTCCCTTGCCAGGTCTTCGTAGTTTATGCCGAGGTGCAGGGAATTGATTTCCACTCTTGACAGGGCGTCGGCTACTGGATTGTTCCTGCCTGGGATGTAGGTGATGGTACAATCAAACTTGGAGATGGCGGCCAAGTGCCGCTGCTGCCTCACTGACCACACGTCGCTCACCTTTGTAAATGTGTGCACCAGGGGCTTGTGGTCCGTGAGGATGGTGAAAGGAGTGCCGTCCAGCAGGTATTTGAAGTGCCACACAGCCTGATAGATTGAGAGCAGCTCTCTGTTGAAAGTGCTGCAGTGGGTCTCTGCCTGTGACAACTTGTGACTGAAGAAGGCTAGAGGCCTGAGGATGCCATCGATTACTTGCTCGAGCACCGCTACCCAGGTGATGTTGCAGGCGTCGGTGGTGAGTCTCAGGGAAGCAGTGGGGTCATGATGCGTTAAAGTGGTGGCACTCACGAGGCTGTCTTTGTCTCCTCGAATGCCTGCTGTTGCGGAGCGCCCCACGTCAGTGTTTTTGGCTTGCCCTGCAGGACTCCAGTCAGGGGATACATGATGCGGGCGATACCTGGGATGAATTGACGATAGTAGTTTACCATGCCAAGGAACTCTTGAAGGACCTTGATTGTCTGTGGCTTCAGGAACTTTTTTATTGCTTTCACCTTGGAGGCAATGGGACGTACTCCTGCTGGGGAGATCTCGTGTCCAAGGAAGTCTATTTTTTCCACTCCGAATGTGCATTTTCAAACCTGACGACCAATCCGTTCTCCTGCAGGCACTTCAGGATGGCATGGATGTGGTGAAGATGTTGCTCTGGGGACTTGGGGAAGATAAGGATGTCGTCTACATAACAGACACAGAAGGGCAGGTCCCCCAGGATGGTGTCCATCAGTCGCTGGAATTTGGCCCCCGCATTCCTGAGGCCGAAGGTGGAGTAGGAGAAGGTGTACATCCCGAACGGCATGATGATGGCTGTCTTTGGGACATTGTCAGGATGCCCAGGAACCTGAAAGTGTGATTTTAGCAAGTCCATCTTCGTGAAGACCTTGGCCCCGTGAAGGGCGCTTGTCAGGTCTTGCATGTTCAGCAGTGGCTAGTGGTCTGGCGTGGTGACTAAGTTCAGGCGACAGTAGTCTCCTCAGGGCCTCCAGGAACCATCCGATTTTTTTACCATGTGCAGGGGAGACACCCACGGGCTCGATGCTTTGGTACAGATGCCCATCTGTTCCATTTCGGCAAAGGCCCGTTTGGCGTCTTGCAGTTTTTGGGGAGGGCAGGCATCAGAACTTGGCATGAGTTGGGGGGGCCTGTGGTAGATGCCATGCTTGGCACCGGCCCCCGGCAAATGGCAGAGATCTGGTTTAAAAACCTCCAGGAAATCCTGGAGGAGGGTAGTGTAATTGTTCGAGGCTGTGAAGCAGACAGTGGGCATCCCTGGTCCAGTGGAGAGTGGTCGGGAGTGGCAGGTTCCGGTGTCAAGGAGGCGTTGCCTGCTGACGTCGACCAGGAGTCCGTGGTGTCCTAGGAAATCGGTGCCAAGGGGGGGAACTTGACTTCTGTAATGACGAAAGGTCAGTGACACCTGCAGCTCAAGATGGAGATTGTGCGGGTCGTTGTTCCATAGCAGTGGATGGGGGTTCCTTTTGCGGTTACCAGGGAGGTCGTGGAGTCAGCTGTCTGGGTGTAGTCCTCCTCTGATGGCAGGAACACAGACTGCATTGTGCCCATGTCAACCAGCAGGCGCCGCTTTGATATATCGTCTCTGATGAAGAAACCTGCCAGTCGCGAGTCATTGTATTTTGCAGCCACTGCTGTTACTTGTGGCTGCCCTTCTCATTTTTTTGTGAAGGAACAGGGGATTTTGCAGTTCCTGGCACTGGAGTCGAATCTTTTGTGGAAATAGCACACGATGGGTTTGTCTGCGCCCTCTGCTCTGGGTTCGTCCACGCCCTCTGCTCCCTTTGCAGTGCTCTCCTCCTGTACATTGCATTTGTGTTCTCCGGGTCGTCGTCCTCCAATGTCAGGCTACAGGCTGCGATGGCAGCAGCTGCAAGGGAGGCAGAGTGCTTTGGGCCTTAGTGGCTTCATGGATTTTCTGGGTGACATCGACCAGCTCGTCCATGGGAAGGGCGTCTGTGTCAGTAATTTGGCCCCTCACCTCCTGCAAAAGGTGCCGCAGGAATATTGCTCCTGTCAGGCTGATTTCCTTCCTGTGTCCATTTGCGTCAACACCCGGCAGTGTTACTAGACTCCACAGTTCGTCCCAGGCGTCCTTGAGTGATGTTTCCCCCAGGGGCTGGTCATGCAATACGTTTGTATCAGCTTGTCTTGCAAGGCTGCGCATGTGACCTTGTCTGGCTGTAAGTCAAGCCATGGGGTGATCTTGTTGAAAACCTCTTCAAATAGTGTTGTCATGGTAACGTCTGCCTTGGTTTCCTCATCTGTGATGAGTGCCCTGCTGAAGTGAGCATCTGCATGCAGAAACCAAGATGCTGTGTTCTGGCATGAAAACGGGGAGAGCTATACCACATCTGGCTTTGTGGGTGAAAGGGGCACGCAGATGATTTTCCGTGTTTTTGGATTGCAATTGTAATTCAGAATCTGCCATCTTTACTTTCACACATCAAAACGCGAGTACACGCCAAATTTAGTCTGCTAATGGTGTTAGAATTCGACTGGTCGACGTGAGTCATGAATGGCGAGGGCCAAACTGTTTGAAATGCCAAAATGTACCCTTGTGGGGACGCCGTTATTAGTCCGTTAATGGCATGGGGTTCCTCCGAGGAAGGAGCTTTCAGAGGCCTAGACTGTGTCACCGTTTTGAGTCCGTTAAAGGCTCTCTGAAGATAAATGCGGCCGTATTTAGTCTGTTAATGTTGTGAGGTTCAAGAAGACAGGTCTGGGTATGACTAATTTATTTCTCGGAAACCAGGTATACATTGAGGAATGCGGATGGAAAGGAAGTGACAGACCTGTGGATTCCCATGTCACGCATTTGGACAAGAATTTGCGTTTGTTAGATGACATATAAATGAGAATAATTTGCGTTACAATAAACGTACAAAGTAGTTACATACATCGGCAGAATGACCAGAAAATAATGCATATGGAGAAATACATAAAAAAATATGAAATAATAACGGGTAATATACATGGCGTGATTAATGCAGAAATGAAGAGGCATTTGATGCCTTTACATTTCCTTATATGTCCAATGGGTTTTCAAAGTTGATTTTTCAAATGTTTCTCTTTTTTATGCCTTGTTTCCAATCTCTTTTCATATATATAGTACCAAATATTTCTGATCAATTCCTTCCTAATTTCAGTTTCTTCTTTCGACAGATCTCTGAATAATAAAATGTTAGCTATCAATTCCTCTTTATCTCTTTGAAATGGCTGCAGTGCAAATCTATATTCATTCCTAATGTTACCCTATGCTGGGCAGTAAAGTAAGAAATGTTCTAAGTTTTCATTTATTTCTACCACAACATGAAAACATTTTGTGGTGAAAAATTATTGTATGGATAAAGTGGACCATATGCTTGAAGTTGTTATTTGATCAAAAACCGCTAAAAGCTTTGAGTAACGAGACCGCATTCCTTTGCGGTTTCTAAATTATGGGGAGATATCTGTCAACCCAATTCAGTACAACAAGAATAACACAAATATTATTAACGAATAGTACCACAATCAGGCACTTCCTCTTACTGAGCAGTCTCTATAGACGTGAGCTCAGATACTGAGCCTCACTTCTTGAATTTAAATTTTAAATTAATTTATTAATAACAATGGTTAAATATACAGTAGAAGGGTAATTATATCAGAAAATATATGAAAATGAACCACTCAAAGGGAATTAAAATTCAATGGCACTCAAATGAACCAAAATTATAACAAAGTTCAAATGATATGAGCAATCGCTCCTTCTAAACCCACACACACATCACTACATGTCACCTGATATCAAGCCACTCAAAACATTGAGCCGAGCCCTAGAAGCTGTTTATTTCTTTCTGCATTCTGGTTTTACTGGGGAAAAGGAGACAAGTCATACTGACTTACTGTGTTCATATTAACATAAAAAACTTACAGATAATCATCAAGTTCGTTACCAAAAATAAATTCAAAACAACACACTCAAGAATTTCAACATATCTGTTAAATGTAATGGATTAATTGGAGGTGTGTAGCAATACAATTTTCGGTGATGTCATGCCCATATAGTACACGCACATACGCATATACACACACACACACACACACACACACACACACACCCCACCTCCCAGGGGAGCAAACTACCCTTCTCTTCCACCCTCCTGACCTCTTGACCTCTCCTAATGGATTTGTTAAGTCCCCGCTCAATGGGTTTTCTAAGATGAACATCCCATTTTCTGTGGTGCCTTCACAGCCGACCTGAGGTCGTACGTACACGATCTTATTATCATTATTGTGATTTGTATATTTATTACCTGTTCATTTGCCTTTGTACCATGTATATGTGTCAGAGTATTTTTATGTCCAACCAGCTATTGTTAATCATCATGTCTTCTATATGTACCTGTCCTGTTTTGTGTAGAGAAATAGTTTGACCCCAGGTCACTTGTAAATTTTTGTACTCGCGGTCTCTGTGTATACGCAGACCTCCGCATTCCGCTTTATAAGGGGGTCGCTTCATCAATAAACCAGCAGTACTTGTCTTCCTGCTCATTATTTCGCACCTCTCACACAGTGGTGACCCCTGGAGTGGTTACCAGAGCCATTAACAGACCCAAACGGCAACTTAGTCTTAGCCTGATGAACCAACCCACACCCCTAACGGACTAACTACGGCGCTCTAACAAAGCGTCCAGGCTTACCAACAATCATCAGCAAATCACCGGCGTCATTAGCAGACCCACATGGCACGCTCCCAAGAGTGTATTGATGCGAGTGTTCCCTCACACTCCAAGTGAGAGCACGGAATGAACATGGACACAGACATCCCCACCCACATACAAATTACTGCAAACTTCTCGGAGACAGATGTCTCCATCACGCAAACCCCTCCCACGCACTCCTCCATACCAGTGCCCACTCCCTGCGCAATGCACCCTTCTAACGGACCAACCAAGGGCGGCCCTCAGCATAAAGCTGCCGCCTTCCACCCATCAGAACCCAACATCCCGGCTCTACAGGGTCGAGGGGCAATTCAGGGTGGCAGGCCTGACTGACGAGGTGCTGAAGGCGGACATCGCCATCAACACCCTACCAGAGGAGATATACAAGAAGGTCGCCCCGTGGGTGACGACAACGATGAGCCCTGCCACCTTCCAGGAGTTAAAGGCCACTCTCATCGAGACCTGCTCCCTGCTGGTCTCCGAGAGAGCCGCCTGCGCTTTCGACCTCGCCATCAACCCCCGGCATGACACGAACCTCCTGGAGACGTGGCATGCCCTCCAGGACCTCCTCCTCCTTCCGAGACAGGCACAAGTAGATTAGCCTGTTGAGGGATATCCTCCTGCGGCAGCTACTCCCGGAGGTTCGTGGACAGATTACAGAGCCCTACACCCTGCCGGTCAAGGACCTGATAAGGACAGCGCAGCAGCTGACTGACTCTATGAGGGCAGCGAAGCAGGCATCCACGCCCGCACACCCCATCAACTGCCTCCAGCCGGGGGACCCCACAACAGAGGGCATCATCGTCGTCGCCAGGGGGCAGCCACCCCATCACCAGAAGAAGGAAAGGCCGGGGCTTTGCTACTACCACCAGAGGTTTGGCAAAGAGGCCCAGAATTGTGAAGCAACCCTGCCTTTTCGCCCATCCAAAAAACGGGGGAGGCGGCCACCCTCACAGGCCGCCATGGCAGCAGCACTCAAAACACCCAGGAGCCCCGCACCAGTAGGCTTCTACGTCCGTGACACTGTCTCCAGCAGGATGATGCTGATCGACACTGGGGGAATGTGGTCAGTGTTCCCGCCTTCCAGAGAGGACCGCAGATGCCAGCCAGACCTGGCTGCCTCCCTGACGGCCGCCAATGGGTCCCCCATCCTCTCCTATGGCACCAGGCTCCTGCCGGTCTCCATCCTGGGCCAGAGATACAAGTGGAACTTCATCGTCATGGACATTAAGACCCCACTCCTGGGTGTGGATTTCCTCGTCCACTTTGAACTGGCAGCCGACGTCGGCCACAAATGCCTGCTGGACACCGGCCAAAATATTTTCAAAACTAGATCTTTTAAAACATATTTCCAGGTACCAGAAGCTCCAGAAGACATCCCCAAAACCGCCATCATCATGCCCTTCGGGTCCTACATCTTCGCCTTCTCCACCTTTGGCCTGAGGAATGCAGGGGCGACCTTCCAGAGACTGATGGACAGCAGCCTGGGGGACCTGAACCTCTGCGTCTGCTATGTCGATGGTATCCTAATTTTTTCCATGTCCCACAAGGAACACCTTCGACACATCCGGAAGGTCCTGCAGCACCTGCAAGAGAATGGCCTCGTCGTCAGGTTCGACAAGTGCACCTTCAGCGTCGATAGGGTTGACTTCCTGGGCCACGAGATATCCCCGGGAGGCGTTCACCCAGTTGCATCGAAAGTCTAGCCCGTCGTCAGGTTCCCCCACCCCTACTTCCGTCAAGGGTGTACAAGAATTCCTCGGGATGGTCAACTACTACAGGAGGTTCATCCCGGGGTTGCGCACACCATGGCTAAGGTGTCAAAGAAACGAGCAGGTAAAGACCTTACTGCTACTTTATTACAGATCAGGCAGCTTATATTGACGGCCGACTGACGCCAAGGCCGCGAGAGACAATGGAATTGACAGTGACCTGAGGTCGAAACAATAAACAATAATATGCAGTGAACGAGTACAAATTACAATACAAAACATACAGAGCTACAATATGGATACAGTCTTGATGCCTGTGAATGAAGAAACATGTGATACACAATGTGTGACATTCACTATAAATACCATAAAGTAAAAATGATTAAAATGGTGACCTGGCAGGTTTTAGGCGTGACTAATTGAGCTTGGTGAAAATGGGAAGTCACCAAAGAAAACAAGCTCAGCGGAGACTTAATTAATGGCGCCACGGAAACACTATCCTGGCGCCGATGTGGTGACTTTACAAATACTCCCAAGACGAGGGACGGTCCTAATCCCTGTATCTGCTGGGACGCTGAAGGGTGCACCTCCTTGAAGATAACGGAGGGCCTCCCGCCTGTGAGGCTGCTGGTTGGGCGGTCCCTTCCTGGGGCGGCGCGCCACCTGGGGTGAGAGTGCTGGAGTGCGGTTGGGCGGAAGGGGTGCTGCGTCGCTGCCGGGACTCTCCGACAGGAAGGCGGGCTTTAGCCGGTCTGGAAACCCAGTCGTCCTTGCCTGGGAGTGCCAGCTGGAACGCCTTGCTGTTCCGTTCCAGCACGCCGGAAGGGTCCCCCTGGGCTTAGTTAGTGGTGGACGGACGGCGTCGACTCTGACGAAGACGTGGGTGGCGGATGACAGCTGTGGCGGCATGAAGGTGGTTCCTTTGTCGATGTATGAGCGCCTGCACAGAACTTGCCGCCACGTCGCGGAGCCTCTGCAGTGATGGGGAGAGCGTTCATCCGTCACGAGCTCTCCCGCACCACGAGGGGTTCCCCATAGGTTTGTTCAGCTGCGGATGGGGTGCCACACCGGCTCTGGGGCGACTCCTCAACCCGAGGAGGACCCACGGCAGCTGATGTTTCCAGTCCTCGGCATCAGCGGGCCATGAGGGATGACTTTAGGGACCTGTGGAACCGTTCCACCAGGCCGTTGGCGCTGGGTTGTACGCTGTGGTGGTGTGGTGCGTGGTTCCCAGCAGTTGAGCCAGGGCAGACCACAACTCGGAGAGGAAAGCAGCCCTGTCGGTTGTGATGTGGTCCGGGGCCATAGCCCACGGCAGGCTAACCCAACTGGAGAGCAGGGCCTCAGCGCACGCGCTGGCAGTGGCTTCTTGCATGGGTGTGGCCACCACCTCAGCACCACCGGTCTACCACCGTCAGGAGGTATCTGGAACCGCCTGATGGGGAAGGGGCCCACGACGTCCGATGAATGTGGCGAAGCGGCGCCCTGGCTGTTGGGAACCAACATCGCCTACCCCGACTGCGTGGGACGACCCACTTACTGGTCTGGCACTGCAGGCACTGTTTTGCCCAGGCCGTGGCGTCCTTTTGCACCCGTGCCAGACGAACTTTTTGAAAGAATCTTGGCCGTGGTCCTGCCGGAGGGGTGAGAGGCCGTGCTCTTATGTCGAATACCTGGCGGCGTGAGGCTGGAACCAAAAATTTAATGGCCTGTGCTGATGTCACAGAGCAGGCTGGGGCCTTCGGGCGAGGTCACGTCCGCCACTAGAGGGATGTGATGGCGGTGCTATGCTGGGGTTTCTGGGTCAGCGGCCTGTTCTCTGGCAAGGTCCTGGTAATCTACACCAAGCTGCACTGCGTTCAACTCGACTCTGGAAGGGCGTCTGCTACGGGATTTTTCTTGCCGGGAGGTACCTGACGGAACAGGTAAATCGGCTATGGCTGAGAGGTGGCGCTGCTGTCTGGAACACCATGAGGCCATCCCCTGCTTCGTGAAGGCGTGAACCAGTGGCTGGTGGTCTGTGAAGATTGTGAAGGCGTCCCTCCAGGAGGAACTTGAAGTGCCGAACACGCGGTACATCGCGCAGAGTTCCCTGTCGAAGGTGCTGTAGCGGGTCTCTGCGGGACTGAACTTTTGCTGAAGAAGGCGATGGGCTGGGGGCGCCGTTGATGATTTGCTCCAGAACAGCACCGCAGGCGACGTTACTGGCGTCTGTCGTCAGCTGGAGGGGAGCCTGCTGGGATCAGCTGGTGTGCCAAGGCCGAGCCATGGTTGCCTTGGTGAGGGTGGCCTTCACAGGGAAAAGGCCTGCTGCTGGCTGGGTCCCCAAGACAGGGACTTCTGACCGACCTTTAGGACTTCCGTCAGGGGGCCGTGGTGTTTAAGATCCCGGGATGAACCGCCTGTCAAAAGTTTAATCATCCCAAGGAACTCCTGGAATCCCTTGATGGAGGTGGGTGTCGGGAACTTGGCTTGGCTGCCACTTTCGATGTAAGAGGGCGGACGCCTGTCGGAGACACCTCGTGACCCAGGAATTCTGCTTTCTGGACGCCGAAGGTACACTTGTCGAAACGGACGACGAGGCCGTTCTCTTGGAGGCGCTGGAGGACTGCTTTGATGTGTCTCTGGTGTTCGCTGTGAGACCTGGAAAATATGAGAATGTCGTCGACGTAGCAGACGCAGAATTTTAGGTCCCCAGGATGCTGTCCATGAGCCGCTGGAAGGTGGCCCGGCGTTCCTCAGTCCCGAAGGTGGAGAAGGCGAACACATAGGACCCAAGGCGTGATGATGGCTGTCTTTGGTATGTCCTCTGGCGCAACAGGTACCTGGAAATAAGATTTAAGAAGGTCCAATTTAGTGACAATATTTTGGCCCCGTGAAAGGAGGCCGTGAGGTCTTGCATGTTGGGTAGAGGGTAGTGGTCGGGCTCTGTTGCAATGTTGAGCCGCCTGAAGTCGCCGAGGGTCTCCAGGAGCCGTCAAGTTTCTGCACCATGTGGAGGGGGGGCCCATGGACTGGAGTTTGGCTTTCCTGCAGATGCCCATCTGTTCCATCTCCAACAGAAAAAGCCTCCTGAAGGCGCTGAGGGGAGCCTGAGAAACTTCCATGGTCGGGGCCCTTTAGTCACTATATGGTGGTATATGCCGTGCTTGGCTGGGGCCCCGGGGACTTGGCGGAACTGATGAAATACCTCAGGGAACTCCGACAGTTGTGTGCATACTGGTGGGGGGCACGGCACTGATGTCTGCTGGGTCTGGGTCCCGCCGTTAACGGGAGAGACCGGCAGGAGTCGGTATAGGTGGAGTCCCAAGTGTAACTTCCAGGCCGAGACTGCGCCAGAAAATCGGCCCCCAGGAGGGGGTTCCACGAACGCGGATGAAGTCCCAGGAGTAACTCTGGCCAAGGATGGAGATCGACAGGAGCCTGGTGCCGTAGGAGAGGATGGGGTTCCGTTGGCGGCCGTCAGGAAAGCGGCCGGGTCTGGTGTCTGGTTGCGGTCCTCTCTGGATGCTGGGAAGACCGAGCAAAAGGCTCCTGTGTCGACCAGCATCATCCTGCCGGAGACGGTGTGAAAAACCTACTGTTTTGAGGCCCTGGGTTTGTTCGCCTGCCATGGCGGCCTGTCCTGCTGGCCAGCCACCCCGTTTTTTGAACGGGTGAACGAGCATGGGCGGCAGGCAGTTTCGGGCGTCCTTTCCGAACCACTTGTGGTAGCGACAGAAGCCCAGGACCTTGCATCTGCTGTGGTTCGGTGGACGTCTGTTGGCGATGGCGTTGAGCAACTGCTCATAAACTCTTCAGGCTGGAAACACCAGCTGACCAGCTGTGTGGGACGGTTTTAGCCGCTGTGAAGCCTTGAAGAGAAACCTGGTGAGGTGTTGCGCCGTCTATGAGGTCCTCGACAGTCATGGTGTAGGGGTGAGCGATCTGGTTGCGTACCTCCGGGAGGAGTTGGCGAAGGTAGATTTCCCGTGAAGCTTATCTCCTGCCGCTTCTTTGTGCCACCCAAGTCTGGTAGTGACAGGAGATCTGGACCATGCCCCAGCGTCTCTTGAATTGAGGTCGTGGCGTGGATTTATGGCAAGGTCGATAGCACCACAACCGGCGATGGGCAGGAGCAAGCCAGGAGGAACTTTTTTGTGGTGCTGTATGTGAGGTGTGTTTCAGCACCCGGAGATGAGTTTTCAGTACACGACCTCCGGAAGGGCGTTGAGCACTGTGTCGGCCTGTGGATTTCGTCCGTGAGGTCCGCGATTCTGAAATGGCTCTCACCCTGCGCAGCCAAAGAACGATGGGTTCCCCTGCACTGTAAACGGCGGCAGCTTTCTTGTGAGGGCGCCAGCGCGATTGTGTTGCCCGGCCGACAAGGTGTGTTCGGGCGCTGGTGTGGAGTTGCGGGAGGGCCTCGATGCGGGGCGAGAAGCTGTGATGGGAGGTAGGTAAACCTCTAAGTCCATTGGGTCCTCGTTTAACTGCATGAAGGAGGGGATATCCTGTTGCGTCCATGCTCGCTCCCTTTGACCCCTTATTGGAGTGGGGTATGTCACTGATTTCAATCGAACTTTTCGTGCGCCAGTGGTTCCGCTAGTGACGCTGGTGGGCCGCCGACGAGAGTCAGCAGCTCAAACGCTGGTTACAGCGCCGTGTTTAGGCCGCTAAGAGCGTTTTGGAGAAATCCTGGAGCCAAGACTGAGTCGCCGTGTGAGTCCGCTAATGGCTCCGGGATACTCCGGGGTCACCACTGGAGGTGTCAAAGAAACGAGCAGGTAAAAGTTACTGCTACTTTATTACAGATCCAGGCTGTCATATTGCAACTGACGCAGGACAGAGACAATGGAATTGACTGTGACCTGAGGTCGAAACAATAAACAATAATATGCAGTGAACGAGTACAAATTACAATACAAAACATACAGAGCTACAATATGGATACAGTCTTGATGCCTGTGAATGAAGAAACATGTGATACACAATGTGTGACATTCGTATAAATACCATAAAGTAAAATTGATTAAAATGTCCTGACCTGGCACGTTTTAGTCGTGACTAATTGAGCTTGAAGAAAATGGGAAGTCACCAAAGAAAACAAGCTCAGCGGAGACTTAATTAATGGCGCCGCCGAAACACTATCCTGGCGCCGATGTGGTGACTTTACAACCATGGCCCCTGCACAGAGATCCTCAAGAGCCATCTGAAGACCTTAGTGTGGGTCCCAGACCAGCAATGGGCCTTCTCCCTGAGCGAGACCAATGCCTCGCCAAGGCAACAGCCTTGGCCCACCAGACCCCAGCCGCCCCCTCCAGCTAACAACTGATGCCAGCAGAGATCATCCGCTGGGGTCTGCCCTGGAGCAGAGGTCATCAACGGAGCCCCTCAGCCCATCACCTTCTTCAGCAGAAGCTCAGCCCCACTGAGTCCCACTGTCAGCACCTTCAACAGGGAACTCTTTTCAGCAGTGTACCAGTGGTCTGTATTCCATTGAAATTCAACCTGGAAGGTTGCCCTCCCCACAATTTGGCAGAACACCAGCCTCTATTCCACGCCTTCACAAAGAGGGGATGCATGGTCCTCCAGGCAGCAGCGGCACCTTTGGCCATCAATGCAGAGTTCACCTGCACCATCAGCCCTCCCGGCAGGAAGAACCCAGTAGCCGACACCGTCTTGAGGATCAAAATCAATGCAGTGCAGCTCAGGATCAACTACGAGAACCTCGCCTGGAAACAGGCCGCCGACCCAGAGATTCCAGCTTACCGCACCGCCATCACATTGCTGAAGTGGAAGGACGTGCCCCTCGCCCCTGGGTGGCCAACACTGCTGAGCGACGTAAGCACTGGCCACCCCCACCCACTGGTGCCCGCCTCCCATCATTGGCTGGTCTTCAACATCATCCACAGACTGTCCCACCCCTCCGGCAGGACGACGGCCAAGCTGCTGGTGGAGAATTTCATCTGGCACGGCATATGGAAGGACACAACGGCGTAAGCAAAACAGTGCATACAGTGCCAGGCCAGCAAAGTATGGTTACAGAATCGGGGTGGGTGACTTTCCCAGCTGGGGAGACGTTTTCAGGCAAATCCACGTCGATGTAGTTAAACCTCTTCCCCCATCAGTAAAGAGCCAGATACCTTCTGACAGTCGTCGACCGCTCCAACAGGTGGCAGAAAACACCCATGGAAGAAGCCACCTTGCGTGCACCGAGACCCTCCTCTCAGCTGGATCAGCCAGTTTGGTGTCCCGGACCATATAGCCACGGTAGGGAACATTTTATCCCTAAAAGCTGTGGACCGCCCTGGCATGCCTGCTGGGGACCACTCACCACAGCACCACCGCTTACAACCCCGCAGCCAATGGAATGGTGGAGAGGTTCCACAGGTCCCTGAAGGCGTCCCTCATGGCTCATTGCACAGCCAACATCTGGAAGTACCAGCTGCCCTGGGTCCTCCTCGGGCTGAGGACCGCCCCCAAAGACACTGGCGACCCATCCGCAGCAGAAAAGGTTTACGGGGAGTCCCTCATAGTCCCAGGCGAACTCATCATGGAGGACCAGGACGACCTAACAACACAGAGGCTCCGCAACAGGGTTGGGAAGTTCGCCCCCTGCCGGCAGACATATACCGACAGGACATCCCCCTTCATGCCTTGCGGTCTATCCTCCACCACCCATATCTTCATTAGGAACGATGCCGTATGCCCACCCTTAACCAGACCCTACAGGGCGCCTTTCCTCGTACTGAAGAGAAACAAAAAGGCATTCCGGGTGGCCGTCCACGGGAAGGACGACTGGGTGTCGGTAGTCCGCCTCAGGCCCGCATTCCTGAGGGAAGAAGTTGGGGGCACTTCCCAAAGGCCCCCGCAGGAAACACCGCCCCCTCAGCCTGCCCCGCCCACAAGAAAACCTCGTGGGTGCCCCCGGAAGGCCCTGGGCCCGGGCAGGAGAGCAAGCCATCACTCCCATCCGCAGGGCACCGGAGAAGTCGAACGCACCCCCCAGCTGACATCGAGAAGGCGCGGCCCTCTCCGCCGCCCAGCAGATACCTGCTTTGATCAGATGTTACCTACGTCTTTTTTGGGGGGAGTATTGTAATATCCCCGCTCAACGGGTTCTCTGTGATGAACCTCCCGTTTTCTACGGTGCCTTTACAGCTGACCCGAGGTCGCGGTGCTCGCCTTATTATCATTATGTAATTGTACATTTATTACCTGTTCATTTGCCCTTATACAGAGTATATGTGTCAGAGTATTTTTTGTGTCTAATCAACTATTGTTAATCATCCTGTTATCTATATGTATCTGTACTGTTTTTTGTAGAGAAATAGTTTTGACCTCGGGCCACTTGTAAATTTTTTATTGACGTCCGCGTATACGCCGACGTCCGCAAGCTGCTTTATAAGCGGGTCGCTTCCTCAATAAACTAGTTACAGGCTGCTCTAGGAGCAAGAGCCCGTGCTGGCACAAGGCCAGCTAAATCTGAAACAACAACATCAATAAACTAGCAGTACTTGTCTACCTGCTCTTTCTTTCGCACCCTCTCACACCTTCACAGCCGACCTGAGGTCGCACGTACACAATCTTATTATCATTATTGTGATTTGTATATTTATTACCTGTTCATTTGCCCTTCTACCACCAGGGGCGTCATTTCAGATTTTTGATGAGGGGGGCTAAGATGGTTTGGCGAGCAAAGCGAGCCTAATCACCTCGGTTTTTTTTTTTTTTGAGCTATTTTATGTGCTTTTTGAAGCACATAAAATAGATAGATAGATAGACAGATATAATTTAATGTGATGACACATTTGAATTTCGGTAGGAATAATGGAAAACCAGCTGCTGTTACTTCTTGGGGCTTGGTGGGGTGAGGAGGGCAAGTTGAGGCTTGGGGAGGCAACTTGAGTCGGGGGGGCACCAGCCCCTCTAAATGACGCCCCTGTGTACCACGTATATGTGTCAGAGTATTTTTATGTCCAACCAGCTATTGTTAATCATCATGTTTTCTATATGTACCTGTCCTGTTTTGTGTAGAGAAATAGTTTGACCTCAGGTCACTTGTAAATCTTTGTACCCGCGGTCGCTGCGTATACGCAGACGTCCGCACGCCACTTTATAAGCGGGTCGCTTCATCAATAAAATCAATAAACCAGCCTACTACTCAGTTCTTCTTTTTTCCATCTGTTGGCCTCTCCCACTAGCCAAAACTCACTGCTATCATACTTTTATCCTCATCTGATGGGTACCTTAGGGTACAAAGAGGTTGCAGCCTTGCCTGTTAAATCTTTTCATTTCAAAAATCACCCCCACCAAAATCACTTTCATGCATCATAATAAAGTTTTCATCCAACCTACCCATCTCACAGACTCATCATCAACATAGAGTTACGGGCTGCTCTAGGAGCAAGAGCCCGTGCTAGCACAAGGCAAGCTAAATCTAAAACAACAACAACAATCAATAAACCACCCCCACCAAAATAACTTTCATACATCATAATAAAGTTTTCATCTAACCTACCCATCTCACAGACTCATCAACATAGAGTTACGGGCTGCTCTAGGAGCAAGAGCCCATGCTGGCACAAGGCCAGCTAAATCTGAAACAACAACATCAATAAACGAGCAGTACTTGTCTTCCTGCTCATTATTTCGCACCTCTCTCACAGATTCACTTGCGAGAGATATAGACATGATTTAATAACACCTTCAACCACTACCATATGTAATATTTGCAATACAGTCATCAAGAACTTGAAATAAGTAATTGTCGTTTTCTTAAATATAAGGATAAATGAATCACTATAACTAAAAAAAATACTCGAGACCCAGTTACGAAAACGTCCACTGACGTTCATGTTAAAAGACTTCGTCTCCATGTGAAAACATCTCTCGGTGCTAACCGCACCACGAATATTCGCACATGCTAGCAAGGTAAGAATGCTAGAACATAGCAGAAATCAAACAAAATAATGTGAAAGTGTCATTCTCGAATAGCCTAGATGTGGTTCAGTTACCCTTATATCTTGATATGCAACAGAGACATATTTCAGCAAATTCATAAACATGTACAGTAGATACATTTGGATTTCACATGAATAAGCACATACAAATAACTTAGTTCTTGTCTGTCTGTTACCCTGACAAGGTAATTCACGACAAAAATTCAAATCAATATTATCTCATGACAACAGACGATACTAATCATAATTCTATACACAAAAACATTATCAAGGGATTGTTGTGCGAGTAATTTCCCCTCACATTTTGTATCTTTCCATTTTAACCTATTCCTGTCATTTAGTTGCAGTGTGCCTAACCTTGCCCTAATGATCAGCATCGTTTTTTTTTTTTTTTTTTTTTTTTTTTGCTGTTATCACACCAAGTTTCTTCTCCTATGTTTTTCAGTGTTTCATAGATTTTTTTGTTGACTTGACATTTGTTTCTCTTAGCCATGCTTTATTATCCCAATTGTTTATCATATCTTTTATATGCCTTCCCTTAATTGATTCGATTTTGCAAAAGTTTAAATTTAACTCTTTAAATACTCTTTTATTTGAAGAATCTAAGTGTGTTATTTTCATTCTGATCTACAGTTATCTCATATAGGAGCCCATTTCCACCACTCTTAAGAGTATGTTTCAGATAGAATAGTTTATTCCTCATATCCCTGAAATGGTAGCTCTTAATGCGTAACTCTTTGTATACCTCGGTGCTTTCGGTATTGTCCTGTATACTTGATTACCTATTTTTTGCAGTTCATTTACACATTTCTTGCCGAGTTTCACTACTTCCACATCATCCATGAATGAATGATGGCATTGCTAATCCTTCCAATAGAATTTCGCTACCCTTACCTTGCTACAACTTTTACTAACCTGTACAGCCATGTTCTCCATCTGCTTTGCATTAATTTGGGTCCCTGTTACCTCTCCTCTGTAGCAGACTTTAGTGTTGTTGATTGTCACACCAGACATCTTGTCTGCTTAACTATTTTTATTCTTTTAATGTACTGCATGTTTTCTATGTCGTCTATGCTGTCCCAATCCATCATGTGCAAAGAACAGTGCCCGATTCTTAGAATTTCCTAAATCCTTCCCTTGCACTTTCTGTTTTTCCAAGGAAATATATGGTTGACCGATTACACCTCTCTCCTATGTCATCTATTACATTTAGTTCATCCGAAGGTGCTTTTATTAGTTTAGTTAAGTTTGTTTCGGAGGTACTGCCTTTGCATCCGCAACTCCAAAAGCTCTTTAGTCCTCGTTTCCGGGCTATCAGTTTCCTGTCACGTGTCTTATCACATTCTGTGCAACAAGAAGTATTTCTTCTCTTCTCTTCGTTCTGCTGTCAACAGGAAGCTTCATTTTATAATTTTTTTTCATTTTTCTGATAGAGGTGCTGTAGTTCTTTAGCTTTTATTCTATTTTCGCTCAGCTCCTAGCATTTCAATATGAAATGGTTGAGGTTTTTTTTTGCTGCCCTCACACCGTGTATGCAGTATGTTCTCCTCCACGCTTATTCTTTCACTTAGGGTAGGCAACTTGCTCTATCCCAGTGAAGAGTAATTGATAATGGCGTTTTATTACAAACTCCATTTATTTTCTGATTCTCAGATCATACAATCTGTAAATCTAAAAAGCTTCAAACATCCCAGGTTACGCAGGAAATAGGGAACACAGCACAACAAATAATGGATTCACTTCATAAAAGGAAGTTTCTTATCATCACAGATGAAACTACTTCCCTCAGCGCAGTGAAATCACACGGTGTTGTGGTCAAATATTATGATAATGGCAATGGATGTATTCATTCTAGCCACAGACCTCCTCCAGATTTACTTTCTATCTAATAATGAAACCGAAGGATCCAATGGTCAACATCTCTTTAATCTTATCACCAAATTACTATTCATCAGATCATAAAATTTCGTTGGAAAACTTGATTGACTTCGCTGTAGACGGTGCCAGTAATATTATGGGGCGGTGTCATTCTTGAACAAATAGGCTGAAAGCAGTGGCACCTGAAATAACAGTTTTCAAATGTGCATGGCATTCGAATTAGCTGTGCTTCCAACGCTACCAAGGAAGTGTGAAAACTTATTCCCACAATTTACACACTTTTCCCACGTCATAAAGGCTGAGTGAGTTTTCTAAATTTCATGAATTTTGCAACACAAAGCCGCTTAAACTGTTGCATGTTTCCCAGAATCTACGGCTTTCCGTTCACATGGCAGTAGTTTGTGTACACAAGAGATGGAGACCTCTCACTTTAAGTTTTTCCAACAAACATTTGGATGTCAGATTGACTGTATTAGAATCTGTATATGATGCTTTGCAAGATCTATCCATGCATATTTATTTTCAGTTTTTAGACCTCATTCTTCCATCTTTCAATAGATATCAATTTGCTTTTTTAAAAAGAGTGAGCGACGTCAACCTTTTGCACAAAAAATACAAATCATTAGGCCTGTACATTGACATCCTTAAGTTCTATTACTCATCTAATTACTGATGATCAATAGCCCTTACTGACCCAAGTGATGGAAATAATTTTGTTCCTTTAAATAAAATATACTTGGTCTATAACAACCACAGAAAATTCCAAGACCTTCAAATAGGCTACCTTCAATCAAGTCAGTGGTCGGAAATCTAACCAAATGATATCAGCAATTTATGGTAACTGCAAGTCTGAAAATCAAGAAGTTTCCACTACACTCTAAACTGTTGCAGCTATGCAGTTCACTAACTGTTTCGAGTTGCATTAAGAGTGACATGTTAAAAAAAAAAAATCCACCATTATCAGTCATCAAACGTGCAAGCTGAAGAGTATTTTCAAAGTTCGACTTAATTAAAAACTGCAGTCAGGAACAAATTATTAGCATTCACTGAAGGAGCTAAAGCCATGGTCTCAGAAACAATGATAAAGAAGAGAGACCGTATGCTCTGGTTGGTGCAGGGAGCCAGAACTAATTTAGACAATGGCGAATACGAAGAAAATATGTAAGCAACATTCAGTTTTACTGTTTTACATTTCGTTGTTTTTATCTCATAATTTACATTATTGCCTGTTTAGTTTTGTATAGATGTGCGTGTACTTCTGGAAATTTTTCATTCCTTGTAAAGGTGAATATTTAATATTTATCAACAAATTTTCGTTATTTATCTAAATATATTTGTTAGTATGCATCCAGTCCCAGAACATTGGTATTAAATGTAACGTATATTTTCAGATATCTATTATCATAAATGTAATGTTTTTTTCATAAAGTAATTTTGACACTGTTCCTCTACTTGCAATGTACAAATAAATATGAATGTTATGAATACCAGAAATATAAATCCTCATATGAAAATATCTCAGAATAAATCAGTGTTAAAACACCGTTACCCGTGTACTGATGAAGTAGTTTCGTCAATTCACTTGCTGAATTGTTAAATTATTCTTATCAGTACGTCTGTCATTCTCGTGACACGTAATCAAAAGAGACAAAAACTACTGCCACTAGCCAAAGCTGCCATCTTTGAATACATAATCCCGAACAGATAATGAACATAAGACTTTCAAATACATCCCTTAATTGACAGAAATATAAACTAGATAAAAGCTGATATGATTAGGATCGCAGAGACATACAGATATGCGTATTATATTTTGAGGACGAAATTTTCATTAAATGGCTTGGGTGAGAAACAGTTTTCTGCTTGGGAAATACACAAAGCCTAGGTGACCGTGCTCTTGCCATAAAAGTTAAAGGGAAAACAAGGTAAGTATTAGGCAAGGAATGAAAATATATGGAAAAATAAAAAGCAAAGTATCAGTGACTTAAGAAATATGAACCACGGACCTTAAATGCACATTTAACTGAAAAGGACAGGGTGATCGTGGGTGACCTAACGGACGAGGGGCTTTCCCAAACTGACACTGGCTGTTCGGTGTAAATTACCTACCCGTTACCAGCAAGGTTTCGTATTTGATCATTTTCATAAGTTCCAATTCTGAAGTAGAACTTAATCTTTAGCTAAAATATTTTGATCATCACATGTTTGTTTTAATATCGTGTGTTCTTTATTCCAATTCGCATTAAAATGTAGGGAATATACATAAAAACGTTCCTTATGAAATAAACGAGTAATCTCTGATCTAGGTAGCGTAATTAAAAGAAATAAATATATTCGTTGGAGAAATTTGGATTATTGTATAAGTTTTAATTCGGATCACCAAGTAATTATTAGATGAAATATAACAAGGCTATTCGGGCATATTACATTCAACCTATCATCAAGCCGTAAACTATTTTTAAGCGCATTTCCTCCAAATAAAAAAAAAACAATAGACTATTGTTTCTTGTTGTTCACCTCACACACTGCTGCGGGCACCAAACAGTTCTGTGATTGGGTGGAAAGATTAAGCTATCAACCTGATCGCAGGAGTAATTGATATTTTTGGCACTTTAGCTATCGATGGTCGCATTGTCTCATATTTACTAACTCCTTTACTTAAAGGCTTGCATATTTCTGTGAATGAGGAATTTACATAATCAATTTTTCCATTTCGCTGTTAATTCAGACCTCGGTTTGTAAAGTCACCAATTCGGCGCCAGGATAGTGTTTCGGCGGCGCCATTAATTAAGTCTCCGCTGAGCTTGTTTTCTTTGGTGACTTCCCGTTTTCTTCAAGCTAAATTAGTCACGCCTAAAACGTGCCAGGTCACGCATTTTTATCATTTTTACTTTATGGTATTTATACGAATGTCACACATTGTGTATCACATGTTTCTTCATTCACAGGCATCAAGACTGTACCTATATTGTGTCTCTGTATGTTTCGTATTGTAATTCGTACTCGTTCACTGTATATTATTGTTTATTGTTTCGACCTCAGGTCACAGTCAATTCCATTGTCTCTCATGGCCCGGCGTCAGTCGGCCGCAATATAAGCCGCCTGGATCTGTAATAAACCAGCAGTAACCTTTACCTGCTCGTTTCTTTGACACCTTTACAGTGGTGACCCCCGGAGTATCCCGGAGCCATTAGCGGACTCACACGGCGACTCAGTCTTGGCTCCAGGGTTTCTCCAAAAACGCTCTTAGCGGCCTAAACACGGCGCTGTAACCAGCGTTTGAGCGTGCTGACTCTCGTCGGCGTACCCCATCAGCGCCACTAGCGGAACCACACGGCGCCGCAAAGTGCGTACTGGACGCCGAGTATCCTACTCCAGTAAGGGGTCAAAGGAGCGAGCATGGACGCGGATATCCTCCTTCATGCAGTTAAACGCGGACCCCGCGGACTCGAGGTTTACCTACCTCCCATCGCAGCCGCCGCCCGCCCCGCATCGAGGCCCTCCCCCGCAACTCCACACCAGCGCCCGAACACACGGCGGCCGGGCAACACAATCGCGGGCCGCCCTCACCCTAAAGCTGCCGCCCGTTTACGCAGGGCAACCCATCGAGATGGCTGCGCAGGGTGGAGAGCCACTTCAGAATCGCGGACCTCACGGATGAAATCCTACAGGCCGACACAGTGCTCAACGCCCTTCCGGGAGGACGTGTACAACAAATTCATCTCGCGGGTACCCGAAACACTCACCCTCACATACAGCACTACAAAAGTTCCTCCTCGAAGCTTGCTCCCTGCCCATCGCCGAGCGGGCCGCCCGTGCTATCGACCTTGCCAATAACCCACGCCACGACCTCGATCCAAGAGACGCTTGGGGCATGGTCGTAGATCTCCTGTCAACACCAGTCTCGGGTGGCACGAACAAGCGGCAGGAGATAAGCTTCAATGCGGGAAATTTTCCTTCGCCAACTCCTCCCGGAAGTACGCAACCAGATCGCTCACCCCTACACCATGCCTGTCGAGGACCTCATAGAGGCGGCACAACACCTCACAGACTCCGTCAAGGCTTCACAGCGGCTAAAACCGGCCACTCAGCCGGTCAGCTCCGTCCAGCCTGAAGAGGACGTGAGCAGCCCGTCAACGCCATCGCCAACAGACGTCCACCGAACCACAGTAGACGGTGGTCCCCGGCTTCTGTCGCTATCACAAGTGGTTCGGAAAGGACGCCCGAAACTGCCTGCCGCCCTGCTCGTTCAACCGTTCAAAAACGGGGGTGGCGGCGGCAGCAGGACAGGCCGCCATGGCAGCCGAAGAACCCAGGGCCTCAAAAACAGTAGGTTTCTACGTCCGCGACACCGTCTCCGGCAGGATGATGCTGGTCGACACAGGAGCCTTCAAGTCGGTCTTCCCAGCATCCAGAGAGGACCGCAACCAGACACCAGACCCGGCCGCCTTCCTGACGGCCGCCAACGGAACCCCATCCTCTCCTCGGCACCAGGCTCCTGTCGATCTCCATCCTTGGCCAGAATTACTCCTGGGACTTCATCGTCGCGGACGTGGGAACCCCACTCCTGGGGCCGATTTTCTGGCGCACTTCGACCTGCTAGTCGACGTGGGGCGCAAGCGCCTCCTCGATCCCGACTCCTGCCGATCTCTCCGTTAACGGCGGGACCCAGACCCACCATCAGCGCCGTCGCCCCACCAGTACGCACACCTTCTGTCGGAGTTCCCCGAGGTGTTTAAGCCCGAGCTTCGCCAAGTCCCCGGGGCCCCAGCCAAGCACGGCATATACCACCATATAGTGACTAAAGGGCCCCCGACACATGCGAAGTTCCGCAGGCTTCCCCCTCAGCGCCTGCAGGAGGCGAAAAAAGCATTCGCGGAGATGGAACGGATGGGCATCTGCAGGAAAGCCTCCAGTCCATGGGCCTCCCCCTCCACATGGTGCAGAAACCGGACGGCTCCTGGAGACCCTGCGGCGACTACAGACGGCTCAACATTGCAACGGAGCCCGACCACTACCCTCTGCCCAATATGCAAGACCTTACGGCCTCCTTTCACGGGGCCAAAATATTCACTAAATTGGACCTTCTTAAATCTTATTTTCAGGTACCTGTTGCGCCAGAGGACATACCAAAGACAGCCATCATCACGCCCTTCGGGTCCTATGTGTTCGCCTTCTCCACCTTCGGGCTGAGGAACGCCGGGCCACCTTCCAGCGGCTCATGGACAGCATCCTGGGGACCTAAAATTCTGCGTCTGCTACGTCGACGACATTCTCATATTTTCCAGGTCTCTGGCGAACACCAGAGGCACATCAAAGCAGTCCTCCAGCGCCTCCAAGAGAACGGCCTCGTCGTCCGTTTTGACAAGTGTACATTCGGCGTCCAGAAAGCAGAGTTCCTGGGTCACGAGGTATCTCCGACAGGCGTCCGCCCTCTTACATCGAAGGTGGCAGCCGTAGCAAAGTTCCCAACACCCACCTCCATCAAGGCCGTCCAGGAGTTCCTTGGGATGGTCAACTTCTACAGGCGCTTCATCCCGGGATCGCGCACACCACAGCCCCCTGACGGAAGTCCTAAGAGGTCAACCGAAGTCCCTGTCTTGGGGACCCAGCCAGCAGCAGGCCTTTTCCCGGACGAAGGCCGCCCTCACCAAGGCAACCGCCTTGGCACACCAGGATCCCAAGGCTCCCTCCAGCTGACGACAGACGCCAGTAACGTTGCCTGCGGTGCTGTTCTGGAGCAAATTATCAACGGCGCCCCAGCCCATCGCCTTCTTCAGCAAGAAGTTCAATCCCGCAGAGTCCCGATACAGCACCTTCGACAGGGAACTCTGCGCGATGTACCAGCGCAGTTCGGCACTTCAAGTTCCTCCTGGAGGGGACGCCCTTCACAATCTTCACAGACCACCAGCCACTGGTTCACGCTTTCACGAAGCAAGGGGACGCATGGTCTTCCAGACAGCAGCGCCACCTCTCAGCCATAGCCGAATTTACCTGTTCCGTCAGGTACCTCCCGGCAAGAAAAATCCCGTAGCAGACGCCCTCTCCAGAGTCGAGTTGAACGCAGTGCAGCTTGGTGTAGACTACCAGGACCTTGCCAGAGAACAGGCCGCCGACCCAGAAACCCCAGCATACCGCACCGCCATCACATCCCTCAAGTGGCGGGACGTGACCCTCGCCCCGGAGGTCCCAGCCTGCTCTGTGACATCAGCACAGGCCAGCCCCGCCCTTTTGGTTCCAGCCTCACGCCGCCGCCAGGTATTTGACATCATCCACGGCCTCACACCCCTCCGGCAGGACCACGGCCAAACTGCTTTCAAAAAGTTCGTCTGGCACGGGGTGCAAAAGGACGCCACAGCCTGGGCAAAACAGTGCCTGCAGTGCCAGACCAGTAAAGTGGGTCGTCACACGCAGTCGGGGTAGGCGAGTTCCCACAACCAGGGCGCCGCCGCCACATCCACATCGACGTCGTCGGGCCCCTTCCCCCATCAGGCGGATCCAGATACCTCCTCACGGTGGTAGACCGTTCAACGAGGTGGCCCGAAGCCACGCCCATGCAAGAAGCCACCGCCAGCACGTGCGCCGAGGCCCTGCTCTCCAGTTGGGTTAGCCGCTTCGGCGTCCCGGACCACATCACAACCGACAGGGGCCCCGCTTTCCTCTCCGAGCTGTGGTCTGCCCTGGCTCAACTGCTGGGAACCACGCACCACACCACCACAGCATACAACCCAGCGGCCAACGGCCTGGTCGAACGATTCCACAGGTCCTTAAAATCATCCCTCATGGCCCGCTGCACCGCCGAGGACTGGAAACATCAGCTGCCGTGGGTCCTCCTCGGGTTGAGGACCGCCCCCAGAGCCGACGGCACCCCATCCGCAGCTGAACAAACCTATGGGGAACCCCTCGTGGTGCCGGGAGAGCTCGTGACGGATGATCGCCACTCCCCATCTCTGCAGAGGCTCCGCGGCGTGGCGGCAAGTTAAGCCCCTTGCAGGCGCTCATACATCGACAGAGCAACCACCTTCGTGCCGCCACAGCTGTCATCCGCCACCCACGTCTTCGTCAGAGTCGACGCCGTCCGTCCACCACTAACTAAGCCCTACAGGGGACCCTTCCGCGTGCTGGAACGGAACAGCAAGGCGTTCGGCTGGCACTTCCAGGCAGGAACGACTGGGTTTCCATAGACCGGCTAAAGCCCGCCTTCCTGTCGGAGAGTCCCGGCAGCGTCGCAGCACCCTTCCGCCCAAACGCACTCCAGCACGCCCTCACCACCGCAGGCGCCCGCCCAGGAAGGGACCGCCCAAACAGCAGCCTCACAGGCAGGAGGCCCCTCAGTTATCCTCAAGGAGCCGCGGCACCCTTCAGCGTCCCACCAGGTACAGGGATTAATCAGGCGCGTCCCTCGTCTTGGGAGTATTTGTAAAGTCACCAATTCGGCGCCAGGATAGTGTTTCGGGCGCCATTAATTAAGTCTCCGCTGAGCTTGTTTTCTTTGGTGACTTCCCGTTTTCTTCAAGCTAAATTAGTCACGCCTAAAACGTGCCAGGTCACGCATTTTTATCATTTTTACTTTATGGTATTTATACGAATGTCACACATTGTGTATCACATGTTTCTTCATTCACAGGCATCAAGACTGTACCTATATTGTGTCTCTGTATGTTTCGTATTGTAATTCGTACTCGTTCACTGTATATTATTGTTTATTGTTTCGACCTCAGGTCACAGTCAATTCCATTGTCTCTCACGGCCCGGCGTCAGTCGGCCGCAATATAAGCCGCCTGGATCTGTAATAAACCAGCAGTAACCTTTACCTGCTCGTTTCTTTGACACCTTTACAGGTTTAGCACATTCCATTATGATACTTACGCTCGGCAGACAAGCTACCTATCGGCTTAACGCTTGGACTTGTGAAGTCCAAGCGTTAAGCCGATTTAGTCGCTTGGCAGATCTAACCACCTTTCAAATAAAGCACTTTCATTCAGTACAATGTAATCCTAGCTTTGCCAGCTAACGCTTACCAAGTGATTATCATGTTATTCCTCATTGCTTGTCCAAAATATTTCCAAACATTTCATCTATTTATTTTTATTTATTTTTGCAGCTATGAGGTTTTGTCTTAGCCTTTAAATGAATGAGTCATTAACATGTAAAAAAATTGTTAGGTACTTTCTTTACTAGTTCTGCATATTTCATACAATTCATAGCTGTATTTTTTCTCTAATAGTGGCTCTTAGATAAAGCGTGTTTAGACTAGTTTTCTCCCGACCGTGGAATCGTTTATCGCAGGTTCTTTGTGTTTTCAGCTTCCTCCTTTATTGCCTATTCGGCGTCTTTCCTTAGTTCCTTAGGTCTGATAATGCATTTGCATAATTTATCTCTTCAGTGCACACGCTCCAGCATTTTCCATTGTTCCAGCGGTTGTTCTTCTATTCTTACATGTATTTTTTTTATATATATATAACAACCCGATTTTCTTGTATGCGGGTGAAGGACCTTTTTACTGAGTAATTATGTATCAGACGTGAATTGCCCAAGTTATGCATCAAGGAATTTGACGGTGTCAGCATCTCTAACTGGTAAATGCATTGTAGACTATGATACGTGGTCAAAGAGTATTAATTTTACGTCCATTTAAAACATTTAACGATATGCCAATTCACTCTGAAACTTGTGCCTCTCTAATTTCTTCCTTAAGAGCTCAAATCCTTTTCTGGAATAAGAATACTCATTCATACGACACTAGTTAAGAAGGGCAATGACCTTGGAATCCTTCAGGTCAAGTATGCATTTCTGATGTAAACAGGGATTTCTTACCCGCATGTACTCAAATAAGCCGAATTTGTAATAATGTGCTGGAACTTTTACCGAAATATTCTCTATTATACGCAAATGAATTCATGCAATAGGCTATGGGTCATTAGTCTTACAGGTTCAAGTTGAATTTGTTTTTATTACAGTCATCTTAAACTGAAGTCACAAATGGCGTTGTCCATGCTAGCTGCTCTCCTGACTGAAGAGAGAAAAGTGATTATGTGGCTGTGCAAAAGTACTGCAGTTCAAAAAGATGATTGCTTCTCTTCTTTCACAAAGCCGTCTTTTTTCACCAAGATGTCTCAGCAGGGTCCCTGCTCACCTGGACCTTTTAGCACTAAGAAGTCCTGATCTTGTGCACGTCACATGGATCTTGTTTCTTTTTTATTATGACCATAACCATATATGAAGGGAAATTTATTGTTAAATGTTATGAAAATTCTAAAATATTTGAATGAAGGCTTTTGTCAGATCTTCAGCAGATTTTTAACCAGGAGTCAGGGCCACTTCAAGAATTACTGATAGTTTAGTACGAGTAACATGGTAGCTGCGTATCGCCAAAAGTCTGTCGGCTCTCCCCCACCTCTGGTACAATGTATCTACTGTATACTCTGTGGACAGATCCCATATTTCTGTATGAACTTCGCCGTAATTATCTCTGAGATGAAGTTATTCTGAACAGAAATTAATAACACATTAAAATGAAAACTAAACCTGACCTACAGTACCATAAGATAATGAAATGCAATTAGAAATTCAGATCCTAGGTTCTTACGGAACTGCGAAGGTTATGGTCTCTAGTGCGCAGGTACAGTGTAAGCCTTGTTCACTGATAAGAATTTGTAGAGCATGCTGATACGACTGCGTGCACTTCTAATGACTTGTGAAGGTTTGCAGAGCGGCTCAAAGGAGTAGGAAGGCAGCTAAATAGGTGAAACCCCCTTAGAGTACTAATCAGCTGACCTAGACTTGTTGAAGTCTGTCATTCAGGCATTCCGAGTGAACCTGTTTCACTACAGATCACATGATGCCTTCAAAGTCTGCGGTGCTTAATTTGAAAGTGTGATTATTTATTATCCTTCGAAAATGGTGGAATAAAATAAAACAATTAAACTGAGTAAAAGGATACAAGAAGGAAAACACCTGTGCATTTGACAGACAAATGAAGAACTTTTGTAGTGCATACATACATACATATGCACACACACACACACACACACACACATACATATATATATATATATATATATATATATATATATATATATATATATATATATATATATATATATATATATATATATATATATATACACGATCCAGATTTTCAAAAAAGACGTTTTGATAACATTGTGTTCATTTTAAAGCCGACGTACACATCACATGATGCACCTCAAGGCTGAAAACGGATAACAAAATAAGTAATCACAAATAAGATAAAAAGTGTACAAATTAAAATGATATATAAAAACAACACAATGACACCATGAAAAAACAGGACACCTACCTATATTGGTGGTAAAATTTTGACTAAAAACAGCAGTAAAAACAGGTGAGAAGGAAATACATAAACATTAAACAATGAACAACTGTGTTGATGAAGACTGGTTGTTTAGTGTAGGAATAGACAATTTAATCACCACAGATCCAAAGATGGTTAATTCCTTCTCACTCTGTACTTGTCCTACAACATTAAAATCTTTGACGTCAATATGCATGTTACATATCTTTACATGATTTCTTATTTTGGATTGGTCGGGACGTGACAGTATACTCCCAGTTCTGTAGCTCACCACCTGATGAGAACAGATTCGAATCCTCAGTAGTCTCCTGATGCTTTCGACATATCTGGGACAGGTATGTTTATACATCACGTTGGACGCAAGCAGGGTACCCACTCTATCCTTGAACTTAAATAAGGATCCGACTGCCGGGAGTTCTTCGGAATGAGTTTTACACTTAATGCTGGTAATCCTTTATTAAACAAGCTCAGACATTTTCTTCTAAATTTATATCCATGCAAGAAGGGGAATTTTGCTTACAGACGTATTTTGGGAGTTCCCTCCTTACATCCAACGTGATTTATCAATATACCTGTCCCAGATGCATTCTGGGCACATGTGTCGAAAGCATCAGTAGACTACTGAGAGTTCGAATCTGTTCTCATCAGGTGGTGAGCTACAGAACTGGGAGTATACTGTCACGTCCCGACCAATCCAAAATAAGAAATCATGTAAAGATATGTAACACGCATATTGACGTTAAAGATTTTAATGTTGTAGGACAAGTGTAGAGTGAGATGGAATTAACCATCTTTGAATCTACTGTATAGTTATTAAACTGTGTATTTCCACACTAAACAACCACATACACACACACACACACACACACACACACACACACACATACATATATATATATATATATATATATATATATATATATATATATATATATATATATATATATATATATATAATGTGTGTGTGTATGTGTGTATACATAAATATATATGACTATATGTATTTATATATATATATATATATATATATATATATATATATATATATATATATATATATATATATATATATATATATATATATATATATATATATATATATATATATGAGTATATATATATATATATATATATATATATATATATATATATATATATATATATATATATATATATATATATACATATATATGTATGTATGTGTGTATACAAAAATATATATGAATATATATATTTATTTATTTATTTATACACACACACATATATATATGTATATATACAGTATATATATATATATATATATATATATATATATATATATATATATATATATATATATATATATATATATATTTCAGGTTGCAGTCACGTAGGACATGAAAAGCTGGTAACATTTCAGAGCCAACAGCGCTTTAAACTCGAAAAAACTGTCTTGAGCTTTGGCCAAGGGGTCGAAAACTAAACCAAAAGAAAGTCTGGCCGTCAGTCGGGTGAACTTTCGCGGAACGTGACAAAAAAATTCCTCTAATTGATTGTCTAAATTATTTTATCTCTACAAAATATTTCGAAAGCGTGCGTTATGATCGAGTTTTTACGTTAGCTACAGTCTGCAAAATAGTAAAAACGCTTACTGAAAGTGCATTCATTTTCTCAAACAGTTGAGGTACTTGTAAGAAGACTTCGTAAAATTTCCACTTGTCATCAACCTGAAAAATATTAACCACGTCTACTATTTCATGGTATGCTTTATATGATGATGATAACTATATTCCTGTAGTGAAGTGCGTTCGCTTGTATACGCAAGTATCTCTGATAAGAAATTATTGGTATTGTGATACATTTATTATCAGAACCAAAATAAATCTAAAGAAAAAATACTGATTTGGCTGTATTCATTAGAAGGCTTATACGAAGGTCGCTGGCTGTTATCAGATATTAATTTTGTCATTATCTGTTGCGATAAAGTTATTGTCAAGCCACAAAACTTTGAAAAACCAAGTTGAATTTTGGTCCTCATTCAAACCGCTGGTCGTCATGTCAGTCGAGGAAACAGGTAATTTTGTTTCTGTTTTCATTAATACGCATACATATCATTTTTACGCATCTTGACGTATTGGCTATCAATCATAATTCTTCCTTTTAACTTAAATGATAGAGCGCAAGAAAGCAAGCAAAGTTTCTCATGTTGCGTTGCCGACATAATCATGATCACCCAATGATCACAATGAGAAATAGCAAATTCATTAAGTTTAAAGAACTGAACATGAATGACTTTGAAAAAACTGTGAGAAAAGTACAAAAAAAACACCTACTGTGAAAATGATCCGTTTCCCATAAGTGATTTAAAAGAGGCAAAACACTTTGATCAGTGACGGGAGCTATATTTTGATATTGTCAAAATGAGTTTAGCACAGGCATCCTTCCCAAATAGTGAAAAGCTTGCTTGTATAAAGCCGGCCTATAAAGGAAAAGATGATAAAGAAAATCTAAGCTTCGATAGATCAGTATCAAACCTATCGTACTTATCAAACCTTATAGAAAAGTAAGTTCACAAACAAACGTGGGAACACTTGAAACAACTCAGCATTATACCTGATGATCAGTTAGCGTACAGAAAAAAACACCCAGCAGAAGGTTACAGTGGTTATATTAAATGTGAAAACAGAAAAGAAAGGCCTAACAAAAGGAGTGCCCCAAGGCAGCGTTCTGGGTCCACTGCTATTGGACATTTACACAATTGAACTATCTAGGATTCTAAATAAGCACAAGGTTAAGTATAATCTGTATGCTGATGATATTCAGTCCTCTTTACCTGTCGAAACGGTAGAAGACGTCATTAGTAAAACTGATGCAACAATGAAAGATATCAAAAAATGGATGTCGGCGAAGAAATTGAAGCTTTATGAAGACAAAACTGAGTGTAACTGTGTATGCTATTTGGATGTGACAGTGCACTTCGAAAATATAACCACTTCAAAAGAATAACTATTGGTTCGCCAACAATAAATATTGCAGCAGCACCGAGGAACTTAGGATTATTTATTGATAATAAAATTGTCGATGAAGAACCATATATTGCATATTATAAAAACCTGTAATTATCATATTAGAAACATTGCATTTATTAGAAAATACCTAGACGAAGATACTCTGAAAACAGCAATTTGCAACCAAATACTTCCGAGGTTTGACTACTGCAACGTTATATACTACGGTCTCCCTAACTACTTGCTAAGAAAATTGCAAGAGTATAAAATAGAGGCTCCAGATTAATAAAAGGACTACGTTCCAGTGATAGAATAACCCCAGCACTAATTGAGCTACATTGGCTCCCAGTAAAAGCAAGAATGGAATATAAAATACTTCCTACAGTCTTTAAAGCACTAAAATATGGTGAACCAACATATCTGAGAAACTGCTTAAGCTTCTTTAGACCCGAAATGAATATTGTAATCAGACATGCAAGTGAAGCATATAGGCTATTTGAACCTAGAACAAATTGTAAATCAGGCGAGAGAGCATTTGTACACCGCGCACCAAGACGATACAACAAAATACCGCCTGAAGTGAAGAGCATACAAGAAGAAAACAAATTTAAAAAAGAACTAAAGACTCTTCTATTCTGCAGGAGCTACGATACTGACGAGAAAACACTGAAAGACAATTATAAAATATTAGAAGCACCTTATTTTGAAGACGTACAGGGGCCCGCCTGAGAGGGAATCATCCCTGTGAGGGGCTGTACAAAAACCAAAGTAAGCAAAGTGAACAAAGTGAATATGAAATTCCACGAAAAAAATGATTATCAGTTATAATAATGTTCCGCGTATGAGTGATCGTCTTCATAGCGGTCAGCTTTGTTAATTCCATTGGCATTGCACCGTTGTCAGAAATCTACCGATTGGTTTTTAGCCTTAATCGCTTCCTCCGACAGCTGAAAATCTACCGCACAAATTCCGACCATCGCTCGTCTTCCTCATAATTTTCGTTACTATTAGTATTTTCGCGAAGTCCTTTTTTTTTAGGATAAATCACCATTGCACGCTATTTAAATCATTGAATATTTGATTATTCACTTGTTTGTACATTGTGTCAATAAGCCATGACACTTGAAAAGTTTATTACCCCAGAATGGAGAGACTCGCCTTAAGTTGAACGAGAGAAGAGTTTTTATCAAGGTCTAGAGAATATGTATTCTCTAGACCTTGTTTTCATATTTTGGTTTTTGTTGTTACGGTCTTCATTGTAGTGTATTGTTCCTGTCACTCATGTCCATGTGCTGAAATGTTTGCTCTGTCAATAAGACAGCCTCCTTTTCCCTCTTCGGTGATTATCTTTGTTAATGATGTAACAATCCTGTCAAAACTGACAGCAACATTTCCGTAATTTTGCAATGACGTTCTTCTGTGAGGCTTCAAAAAAGTCAGGAGTGAAAGACTGATTCTTTATTATTCTCGACAGGTGTTTATAAGACAAATAGCTAACGGAAAGGTAGCGGGCGACCCAAGGGCCCCCACTGCGTCCATACACAACTTGTTTTTTGGCAAGCATAAAAATACGTACAACATTTGTTACATGACATATAAAAGATAGATATACATATCGGCAGAAAGGCAGTACAATGATGCATAAGATTAGATACACAAAGAATCTGAAATAAAGACAGGTAAAATACATGACGTGATTAATGTACAACTGAAAAGAGAAACACAAGGAGAGAGAGGCGCGATTTGTCGCCCTTACAAATACTCCCCTCACAAGACAATAATTAGAGGAGCAATTATTGGATGAATCGATATTAATCATGGAGGTGCTGAGGCAGTCGGAGTGGGCCCCTGCTTCTGGAGAACTGTGGGCATGGGGTGGAGCTGACACCTGGTGACGGCTGGATGCATTTTCTGGGCTGCCCCGGGCCCCGCTTTGGTGGGGAAGCGGGTGCACCTGCAGGCAGGTATTGCGGGGGAACTCTGGGGCTCCTGCCTACTTCTTCGCAAACTTCACTGTCTAACAGGAATGCGGGTTTCAGTCTGTCGAGGGTGATCCGGTCCTCCCATCCGTGGATGTCGAGGAGGAATGCTTTGCTGGCCCGCCTGATGACTTGGTGGTGCCCCCTATAGGGCCTGGTTAAGGGCAGGTGGCGAGCGTCCACCCTGACGAAGACGTAAGTGCAGGAGTGTAAGGCGGGTGGGCTGTAGGTGATGGTTCTGTCAGTGAAGGTCTTGTGGCAGGGCTCGAACCTCTGTGCGAGTTTCCTCAACCTTGGGAGGGGGTTGTCAGCGCTGTCAGCTGACGGCGGGAAGAATTCTCCGGGTACGGCCAGTGTTTCCCTGTAGACTTTCTCAGCAGGGGAAGCATTGCCATTTGCTTTCGGTGCAGTGTTGAGACCCAATGGGACCCAGGGTAGCTGTTCCTTCCACCTCTCGTCGGTGCAGCGTGCCATGAGAGCTGCTTTAAAAGAGTGGTGCACCCTCTCAACCATGCCATTCACTGCAGGGTTGTATGCCGTTGTGCTGTGTAGAGTTGTACTCATCAGGCATGCCAAGGAGACCCAGAGCTCTGACAGGAAGGCAGGTCCCCTGTCCGTAGTAATGCTGTCTGGCACTCTGAAGCGGCTTATCCAACTGGAGAGGAGGGCCTCTGCTCATGATGCTGTTGATACTTCATCCATGGGGGTTGCTTCGGGCCAGCGAGTGGAACAGTCTATGATCATCAGGAGGTATCTGGCTCCCCCAGAATGTGGAAGGGGCCCGACGACGTAGATGTGGATGTGGCCGAACCGCCGAACGAGGCTGGGGAAAATTGCCAATCCCGGATTCAGTGTGCCGGGATGTTTTGCTCATCTGGCACGGGATGCAGCTCCTTGCCCACTGGCGGACGTCCTTGTTGATGCCGTGCCAGACGAACTTGTCAATCATGAGGCATGCTGTTGTGCGGCCCGATGGATGGGAGAGACCATGGACGATGTTGAACACTTGTTTTCTCCTTGATGCAGGCACCAGAGGGCAAGGGCAGCCTGTGCTGGTGTCACAGAGGAGAGTTGTGTCCGAGTTTGCTAAGGGCATGTCTTCCCATTTGAGAGCCGTCACTGCTGTCCTGTAGCCTGCCGTCTCTGGATCTGCTGCTTGTTCCCTCGCAAGATTTTCGTAGTCAATGTCGAGGTGAAGGGAACTGATCTCTATTCTTGACAGAGTGTCGGCCACTGGGTTATTCTTGCCAGGGACATAGTTGATGGTGCAACCGAACTCGGAGATGGCAGTCAGGTGGCGCTGTTGCCTTGCAGACTAGGTGTCCCCCTGTTTAGCAAATGCGTGAACCAAGGGTTTGTGGTCAGTTAGGATTGTGAATTCGGTTCTCTCCAGCAGGTACTTGAAGTGCCTTACAGCCTGGTAGATAGCCAGCAGCTCTCTGTCAAAGGCGCTGTAGCAGGTCTCCACTGGTGAAAACTTGCGGCTGAAGAGGGCCAAGGGCTGGGGCATACCGTTCACCAGTTGCTCGAGTACTGCACCGCAGGTGATGTTGCTGGCACCCGTTGTCAATCTGAGGGCAGTGGCAGGGTTGTGGTGAGTTAAGGTGGTGGCACTGGAGAGGGCCCTTTTCATCTGGAATTCTGGATGAACGCCTGCTGCTGCGGAGCTTCCCATGTTAGTGTTTTCAGTTTCCCCTTCAGGATTGACGTCAGAGGGTACATGATGTTGGCGCCATCTGGGATGAAGCGTCAGTAGTAGTTTATCATCCCAAGAAACTCCTGAAGGGCCTTGATGGTTTGTGGTTCCCGGAAATTTTCTATAGCTTTTACTTTAGAGGCCGTGGGGTGCACTCCTGTTGGGGAAATCTTGTGGCCCAGGAAGTCTACTTTTTCTCTTCTGAAGATGCATTTGTCAAACCTGACAACTAATCCGTTCCTGAGACCGAAAGTGGAATACAAAAATGTGTAGCTCCCGAAAGATGTGATGATGGCAGTCTTTGTGATGTCACCGGGACGTACAGGGGCTTGGAAGTACGACTTCAGTAGATCCATCTTGGAGAAAATTTTGGCTCCGTGGAGGGCGCCTGTCAGGTCTTGCATGTTAGGAAGGGAGTAGTGGTCTGGTAATGTTACCAAATTCAGGCGCTGATAGTCCTCGCAGGGCCTCCATGAACCATCGGATTTCTTTACCATGTGGGGAGGGGATGCCCACGGGCTTGATCCCTTTTTACAGATGCCTATGCATTCCAATTATGTGAAGGCCCGTTTGGCTTCTTGTAACTTCTGGCATCTTGACTTCTCATGCACCAAAACGCGGGAAAATGCACCGTATTGAGTCCGGTAATGGTGCTGATTTGTTTGAGAGGTCGAACGAAGTGCCAAACGTGCCCTTTTGGGTACGCTGTATTTAGTCTGTTAATGGCAGGGTTTCCACCAGGTAGGGTGCTATCAGAGGCCTAAACTTTATGCTGTAGTTAGTCCGCTCAAGGCTTTCTGATGGTAGGGTGCAGCCGTAGTTAGTCCATTAATGGCTGGGTCCAGGACCCACTTAGAGGAGGTCGGCCAGACGGTGGTCACTTTTTTTCTTTTTCTTTCTATCCCAGTTAACTGCGCCACACGGCTCAGTCTCGGCGATTCTGATTTAAGACTATACTATTCTTTATATTCTTTGTTAACTTTTTAGTTAAATTTTTTTAGTTAAATTTTTGTTCTACTTTATTAAATATATTAGGATAAAAGTTTTCTATCAGCGTATCCAAACCATATCTAAACATAGGGTAATGAAGAATGAGGAGAATGTTGGTCTTCATGGATTTATCATGGACTTTTCTAATCAATTAAAGATGTATTTGACCCCAATTTTCTGGTTTAGACCAAGAGACTTAATAGTGATGGATACAAATAGAAGATCATAATCGAGTATTGTCTTTATTGATTGAATAATGTTCCATTTATACCAATGAGGAATCAAAATACAAGAGGCATAAATAGTCATAAATCATAATACATACAAAGTGATATATATATATATATATATATATATATATATATATATATATATATATATATATATATATATACAATACAAAATATATACAGATATGCTGTAGCCTTATATAGTACACAATAAGTACAGAACTGAGGTATAAATGCTACATATTAAGCTTCATTTTCTTTCTTTCTTGTCCTCTGTCAGATTTGTTTTTCACCTTTTTACTGAGTCTAATGGAGTTGTTAAGGTGGCGTATTCTAAAAAATACAGATATTTTGGCAAAAAATTTATACACCTCCTCAGGAATCTCGATTCCAAGCTCTTTCACTGGTTTTCCAAGTTCCTCCTCGAGTGTCTTTAAACAGTTTTTCTCCTTGCCCATGAATTGCATTAAATACCTCTCTTAGCTTAATTAACTGTTGGAAGAACTCTTTAGACGGAAAATGCAATTTGCCTCTACTTTAAATCCAATCCAAGACTTATCTGCTAAAGCATCATCATCATTAGTTTCTTGATTGCTCAAATAAGGGTACTTCATGGAAAATTTTCTAACTAAGCCACCAATGTACCTCAGTGCTTCTTCTTCTGTAACGGTAGGCTACTGACACTTTTTTCCTTGTCGGCATCATCAACTGCCATGTCTTCTAGCATTGATCATTTTCATGATCAGGCACCAAATCCTTAAACAAAAGGCTTGTCAAACACACTTCTAATGACAGTTCCCTTTCTTTGGCCTGTTTATTTTTGTCATTTGCCGAAATATTTGCCAATATATTCTGATCGTTACACTTTTCATTAGTGTTAGTCTTTTCACTCATAATGTCAGCATTTTTGCCCAGCAGAAATGTCCTCATTCTATACTTAAATTCTAACAGGATTTGGATGGTCATATGAACCATTCGCCTCCATTATGCAGCCAAAGAAATGTTCCAGGCAGTCCTGGTTTAGCCTTTGAGTTAGAATATAGCTAATGCCGAAATTGTTTTTCAGCATATTGAAAAGTCCAATCACTGACTTGTGGCTCAGGACACAAATCCAGGTCGGTGAGTCATCGATAATCCCCTGTCTAGCCGGCCTCCTCTAAGTGGATCCCGGCCGGGCCAAAACCGCGCTACCTGTCCCTGACCCGGGGTCACCAGTGTGAGGCTTCAAGAAAAGTCAGGAGTGAAAGACTGATTCTTTATTATGTTGTTGTTTCAGATTTAGCTGGCCTTGTGCCAGCACGGGCTCTTGCTCCTAGAGCAGCCCGTAACACTTCTTTATATTCTCGACAGGTGTTTATAAGACAAAAAGCGGACGGAAAGGTAGCGGGCAACCTAAGGCCCCCAGCTAGGTCCATACACAATTTGTGTTTTTTAGCAAGCATAAAAATACGTACAACATTTGTTACATGGCACATAAAGGTAGATATACATATCGGCAGAAAGGCCGTACAATGATGCATAAGATGAGGTACACAAAGAATCTGAAATAAAGACGGATAAAATACATGACGTGATTAATGTACCTCTGAAAAGAGAAACACAAGGAAAGAGAGGCGCGATTTGTCGTCCTTACACTGCATATAAAGTATATAAAGGACATATGACGCACTGCGTTTCAGCGTGGAATTCATTGCCCTTAGGTCATCCGTTACACGCAGAAAAGGGTAATTATACGGACTGGATCACATTGCGTTTTTATGCAGCAGGATATTCAGAGCGTATTATTATTTTCTAAAATTTTGTGTTTTCTACGTGATTTGCATTCCTTTTAAATAAATACCAGGTAACTGAGCCTAAAATTTTGTCCGGTGAAGTAGGCATTCATCTCGCCTGTCGAGTAGTTAGAAAAAAAAAAAGTCACGAAATGCAAACTCTCTAGGAAGGACAGTAGAAGAAAAAAATAAATTTCTTTGTCATTTTATCAATCTGCTTATAGATAATTAATCATGAAGGCTCTCAGGCAGCAGATGTGTACATTTTATATCATATTTTTGCATCTTGTCACCAAGATGACAGACCGAATGGCGCAACAACTGGAAGGCAAGTCTTTGTGGGAGCATATTTGTCTCTAGAATAGGTCAATGAAGAGAAAAGGCCATGCAGTTCTTTGTCACTATAATTGCGTTGGAAAACAACTAGCATCCGCTTCTGTATTCATACCTTCAGTTCATGACTCTTTTATCGGTAGCAAAACACTTATGTAACTGAAGGGGTACATAATTGGCATTGTAAATACAGGCATAACTCAGAGAAGTAGTTTGAGTAGTTTGTGCACATTTAGATGCACGATAAGATTACAGCATTCGTTTTAATCTTTCGGCGCCATCACCCTCCACTGAGAGGTAACGCGAGGGTTTGTAGTTCAAGGGTCCCGTACGGAGAGAAAAGTCATTGTCCGATTATCGTTGCACTCCCGAATTCTTTTCTTTCTCCTTCTGTAATGCAGCCTTGTTTCACGTGCACCTCAAGGTTAATTAGGTAAAATATTAATTCATGCAAGCTGAGAGTTAGCGGCTGTGACTGATAAAATCTGAACGTTCTTTGTTATGTTTATGAATTAGCGGAAACAATAAGATTTCACAATATGTCGTCCGTGACAACGAAGGGAATGTCTGGATTATTTGTTGTACCATAAAAGGCGCAGCATTTCTTCATGGCTGCTGAACAAATGTAACTTGGCGTTATGAAAACTGTGGTCATCGCGTAACACAGAGGCCACCTACAGATAGTGTAGATAAGCCAAATGACAGATAAAGTCTTAAGCGTTCTGCGTCATTTATTTCCTTTACAGTATCTGCATAAATAGGTTTTAAATTAAAGATGTATGGCATAAGATATTTTAGAATGTTGTTTAAATGATTGCAACCCATCAACAAAATTTAGTATTAAACTGATTTACTCGCGCGATTCTTACTGAGAAACCTCTAGGAACTTATGCATATTTTACCCACTCCTTACCTGAATTCAAACTGGAATTGCTAGAGAATATAAGGGACATAAATGAAATTAAATCGTTTGGTCCACCAGACCCATTAGGAAAAATCCTAATTCAATAGACAGGATATCGAAAAGTGAACGCATACTTCTTCCAAAGTAGACTACTGTTACACTGTTACGTCATTAAAAGAAAATAACAAAGACGAGTTCGCAAAATATCAAAATAAAGTTCAATGAGCAAAAACCAATTGGAATAATTAATAAGGGTTAATAAAAATCGAAAATCTCGGCGGAGAGTTACCTTTTGAAGCTTTTGTTCAGCGTTAGTGGGTCCAGCGCTGATGGGCTTGTAAAGTCCCCGCTGAGCGAGTTTTCTATGATGAACAACCCGTTTTCTTCAAACCGCTCCTATAGGATCGGGTCAAGCAGAATCAGCCATATTTTTCCTATATAAATTTGTATCTATTACTAATTTATTTGTATCTGCTTCTTTTGCACATGTGTTAGAATGTTGTTATGTCGATCCTTGTCAACTCACTTTTTACATTACTTGTATTTATCCATTGTAATTATTGCCGAAAGTAATTGACCTTAGGTCACCGAAATTCTATTGTATTCCTCTGTGTGACCTCCGCACAGCGCTTTATAAGGGGCCTGCGTTCTGAATAAAGTACGGGCTGCTCTAGGAGCAAGAGCCCGTGCTGGCACAAGGCCAGCTAAATCTAAAACAACAACAATGAATAAAGTTGTTACGGGCTGCTCTAGGAGCAAGAGCCCGTGCTGGCACAAAGCCAGCTAAATCTAAAACAACAATGAATAAAGTAGCAGTACCTTTCCTCCTGCTCATTATTTTGCACCTCCTAAAGGCTCTGCATGCAAACTTTAAAACAAACAAGTAAAAAATTCGCTGAAGTTTCTTCGGCACAGTGGAGTTTTCTGTACAGCGTATAATCAAGGCCCCCGAAAACAGATCGATCTTTCGGTGGTCTTAGTATAATGCTGTTTGAGCCTCGACCCATGAATCTTTAACCACGGCTCGGTGGTGGCCTGGCCTATACCATTGCCAGACGCACAATTATGACTAACTTTAACCTAAAATAAAATAAAAACTACCGAAACTAGAGGGCTGCAGTCTGGTATGTTTGATGACTGGAGGGTGGATGATCAACATACCAATTTGTAGCCCTTTAGCATCAGTAGTTTATAAGATCTGAGGGAGGAAAGAAAAAGTGCGGACAGAAAAAAGTGCGGACGGACAGACAAAGCAGGTGCAATAGTTTTCTTTTACAGAAAACTAAAACTGGGAGATGAACAGCCCAAGTAACTGTATAAATTGATTAGCTGCAATCCCCGGCTGAATGCAAAATTCCCACCGACATTTCATATAGCCCCGTTGAAGTTCTCCGTCCCTTCACTTTTCATAAGGAATCTCGTGAGAGTCGTGATGGATACCTTGAAGAGCGGAAAATTTCAAATGGGAGTGTTGATTCTCTTCCAACTTTTTAATTTCACCAGCAAGAAAGTTGTACTTGTTGCTCTCGCCAGTGATGACAATATAGGACATGTTTACGAACATAGAGCCAAGCACATACTCAATAAAAGGCTACTCGGAAAGAGAAAAGCTTTCCTCAGGGAGTAACAGTAGCAATGTTACAAGCACATTTCCATCTGAATTTAACTCCCACTGAAACCCAGGAAGGTTTCTGGTGCTTTAGTAAGAAGTATTAATTTCCATAAGATGCCATTATGCCTCTTTCAGTTCTTACATTCAAATGATAAAGTTCTGTGGTCAGAATGTAAATGGATGGATACTGTGTATCAGAATTCAAAATGAACGAATCGGTCACAGAAAGGTTGTGCTATTAGGCATTTTCTTGCATGAAATTGCAAAAGGGGATGGCTCCCGGATACGGAGGGCAAAGGCCCTTTAAATTCCTTGCTGAACCATTTAAACACTTGTGTGCTTTCAAAAAGAGCTTTATGAAACGAGCTTTCAATTGGGCACATAAAAGGCAATCTGTGCACATTCTTCAGTCATTTCCGGTTTGATAAGGAGGGGTCTGTACCTGAAAAAATGCAAGTCATGTCACACTGGGGTGTCACAGATTCAAGTGAAGGTCAACCAGATAATAACTATCAACGATAAGCTGAGTCATAGTCCTGACATCCTACTTATCCTCTCAAGTCTTGAATTTTGTCATTCTTTATCTTATCAAGTTCCTGTTGAAGTGTACGAATTCCATCTTTTCGTGACCCTCCTTTTTGACTGATCTCAGTCTGCAAGTAAAAGCGCAAAAAAGCGGCTGCTATGACCTTTGGCTACTTTGAATCGATGACACCAAACACTTAATTCACGCTACAGCCATTGCTTCATTCGCCATAAGCCTGCTGAAACGGAATATATATGGAATGTACAATTTAGGCCAAATGCCAAGTGCTAAGACCTACGAGGTCATTCAGCACTGAAAGGGAAAATGAGGGTTTTAAAAGTATAACAGGAGGAAAACATTGCACTTTGCTCTTTGGAACAATTGTTAGGTGGAAAGAAAGATGGAAGAAAGAGAATATAAACGGAGGTACAGAAAAAAGGGATGAAAGGGGTTGCAGCTAGGGGCCGAAGGGATGCTGCAAAGAACCTTAAGTAATGCCTGCAGTGAACCGAGTGAGATGCACTGACGGCACTACCCCCCTACGGGGATAAGCCTACAAAAATTTCTCTGATGTTTTAGGTTGCAAATCACTCTAACTCCGTTTGTGTAGTACAAAAAAAAAAAAAATTCCATGAGCTTGTAAATGAAGGAGATTGGAATCAGCTATGAAAATATTCAAGCTGGCTAAAACGACATGCAGCTAAACAGTACCCTTTTATCTCACACTAATTTCTGTTGGAAAAATGAAGTCGGATACTTTTCGATAAGACCACGTATATAGACTCAACTGTTTGTTTAACTCACATTTTGACATACTTATCGCTGCAAGCCTTTAATTCGCGTGGGAAAATATAGTTCTCCTTTTGTAGTGGGATTCAAACTTGTTCATACTAGTTACTACGAAGTTGTTGTAATTCCTTAATATTAAAAAGACGAATAGAATCTATTGCAGTTCGTATATACAAATGCATGTCAATTCAGATACAATTTGTTACGGCTGAAATAGATCCATCCTTAGCATTGTATCATAGCGTGAGGAAATCAAGACGTTAAAAGACCATCGTGGCTGCTAAAAAGGCATGGTTATCTGGTGAAAGTGGCCTGAAGATTCTATATCACTCCACAAAGCAAAATTAACTGCCAACACATTAAGTTAAGTTGGCAAAGATGGGTCTATTTCAACTCCAGTAAAACTGTGCCTTAGTTCGACACGTGTGCATGGGCTGGAATAAAATCTTATTCTTCTTCTTGGTTATGGTAAGTTTACGTTTAAGTAGCTGTGTACGTTTGAATTTCACCATGAATAGGGAGATTTCATGTTTTATTTTAGATAATCCGTAAGATGCAAGCAGGGCCGGATTAAGCTGGTGGGAGGCCTGGGGCCCATTTTGGTGGGCGGCCCCCTTTCCAACTCCTATTGCATAGGCCTACACTACAAACTATAGTCTATATATAAACTATATTATAAACTATAGTCTATATACAAACTATATTATTAAATTAAAATGTATTGTTTTTATTGGTGGGAGGCCCCCTCTTGGTGGGTGGCCCTGGATGTAAGGTGTCGCGAAAAAATTCAGTGCACGGGATTTTTTCGCTTCAAACTTCCGCCGATTCTACGGGGCTGACAGAATGGCGGGAACTTACTAAACAAGGCACGTCAGAAACACGACTGTTATTGCACATTTTGCTGAAATGCACATACGGCCGCAGTATGCAACGTCATGTTTCGTCTTGTTGCTTGTTTGAGTGATTTGTTGTGAGTCTGGGGTCCTTAAGCCCAAGTAACTAGAAGTGATTAACCCAACTGGCAACAGCCTGGACAGGGAAGTGTGACTGTTGTGCGACGCGCGCTGGTCTCGGCCTTGTCGTTCCAGAGATCCCGTTGGTAACATGCGTATGGGTTGGACTCTTAAAGGTTTGTGTAAAGTTAGCAACTGAGTGCTCCTGCGTAGTTGTAACGAGAATAACTGGGTAAGAATAACTGTTTGGGCATTTGTGTACTGCGGTGGCGTTGAGTTAGTTGTGGTTAAATTCCAGTGGTTTCTTTGAGGTTGAGGGCAATTGTGTAGCCCAGGTGTGTTTCGTGTTGCAGGTGCGGAGATTGTAAGTTCGTTAGTGCGTTTTTTTTTGTGGGGTGGGTTTGTGTGATTTTTATGTAAGGGTGATGATTATGCTGGTTTTATTTTTGTAAATAAATTGAGAAAACCTGGTACGTGCCTCGTTTATCCTTGCATGGGGCTAGGTCACTTTCATAGTTAGTGGGTTGATCGTGCAGTCTATCTGCACAACGAAAATTCAGTGAAGTCTGTAGAGGGAATTCCTAACATAAGGCTTGTAGTGATAAGTGCATCCAAAAAATGGCAATGGCTGCTATTTCCACGTTACTCTCTCCACAACTCTGATTTTGAGGGCACACTATACCCCTAATGTAGGTGCAGAGGCTGCAGTCTAGCAATCCACATGAAGTTCAACATCACCAATTACCTTCTACACAAATAGCATCAACTGTTAATGTTCATTTCTTTTCTCCAACGCCTGTCATTTATATTAGACTTCCTATTTTGTGGGAGTCTACAGCAACCCAGTCCCTACGTTTTTACTTCTCGGTTGTTTCATTTCTTTACAGATACAGAAATGTTCTGTGGAGTCAACAGACCCTCTGCTCAACTCACATTACCTGTCTTCATTTCTTGTTTAATCTTGTCTCTTTACAAATGCATTTCTTCAGTTTACCACCATCTGCCGTTTCCATTTACGCACCTCAATCTTGTCTTTACTGCTCCCTCTTCTATTTTCCCTTATATTTTAGTCAATATTTTCCTTTCAGTATAAATGAGTTGTTGCTTTCTATAATATCCTACCTCGCCTACCTTAATTTCATATGTTTTGCATATTTCTAATAGACTCTCTCCCCAGCATTCCACTTATGGTTCCTTTATTTGATCTTCCACTACCTCTCTAACTCATCTTTTATTATAAGACGCTTCTATCTTATGTAAAAACATCACCTTTTTATACTTAACTCTGTTCTCCACCGGCCATATACCTGTCTGCTATCAATCTCCACTCTACTCCCTAATATAATGTTGCAGTGTGTTCAAACATTCTACTGATCATCTTGTTCGAAGTCTTAAGTTTCATTTCTTCTTTTATTATCGCTTAAGTTTCAATATTTACAAATATTATGGGCATTACTAATCATTCATATATTTTTCATCTTACCTGAAAAGCCAGGGATCCTACTCGGCTGACATTTCAAAATATAAACTAAAATTTCCTGTAACATAAATTCCACTTTTTCTTGCCTCTTGCTTTTGCTTACTCTCAGGTCTCCTTGTTCTGAGTATCATTCCCTAAATTCCTACTCTTTTACTTTTTAATGCTTCCATTTTTAAGAGTTTCTTTAACTGTCTTGTTTTCTTTTATCTTATTTCATAAAACAAATATTGCCGGCTATGACAAATGCTGTAGCTATCTCTACTCTTTTTATATTCCTTACTGTTTATTGTATTTTCTTTGTCATTACAGGTCAGGAAATTTTAGTCAAATGCCATCACCTGTCTAACATTTCCATCTATCACTGTTACTTTTGTTTCCTCGAGCACGCTGTTAATTATTGCCTTACCTTTTCATTTCATTTGAAAATTAACACTGGATCTTTATTCCCTGTCTTTTTGCCTAGCCTAAAGAGCTAGGCAGCCTCTTCGACATAATCTATCAAAACATTTGTACTTATCACCAAACAAAGTGTAACTGGAAGTCCTCAAGCATGTGTTATAATTTGGTGCTGGATTCAGAGCTATAAGGAGGTCTGGTGTCACTCTTCTCTATTCTTATACAGTACACTGAAAATGGCTACTTATTGTCACTTGATCATGTCCTTAATTTTGGGTGTTAACTGGTTTAGCCTTGTTCAAATGAGATCAATGTTGTTGTGTTTGTTTAGATTTAGCTGGCCTTGTGTCTATATGTAGCCTCTTGCTTCTAGAGCACCCACTGATAACATTTTGATGATGAGACTGTGAGATTTGGTATTTTAATTTCTAACCTTATTTGATACATCATTGATTTTGGTGGGGGTGAAATTTTGAAATGAAAAGGATTAACATCTTAGTTGCAATTCTTTCTGTACCAGGTATTCTTATTTTCCATGGATATAAGTGTGTAGTTCATTTATCTCTTGTTTGGTAATCTGAAGGATTAAAAAGGCTCATCAGGCAATGGGAATGTAAAAATATTTGGAATAATAGCCATTTCCTTGTACAAAAATCCTAATTTATAAGTCTGTAATGGTTAGTAGTATTTGTGATTGTTGACATGAGTCATGGTAAGTATAGTGAGGGGTGATTTCTAAATTCTAGCATTTAAAAATGAATGGTAAGAATATTAGGAATTAATTGTCTGGGATAGGATATCAAATAAGTCTGAATTAGAGAAGTAACAGTGGTGCAGCCAGTCGATGAGTATGTTGGATTCTTCTCACGCTGGTGGTGGTGGGTATGTGTATAGAAGACTGCAAATAGTAAGAGATACACCAGGTTGGGTTGTTATTTGGTAGAAGAGGGTCAGGTAGGACAAAGGAGACGTGGTTGAGCTGTTCTGTTTCCTGGGACAGGAGACAAGTGTTGTAGATATTGAGGGGTTAGCCTTCTGGGATTCAAGACATTATACATCCCCGTGGGTGCCACAGGAAATGATTGTTTGGTAATCTGCTTAAACTTATCATCTTTGGGTTTACTCGTAGGTGGCATCCAACCCTCGGAAAGAATTCCTTGACGTGAAAACTTTCACAGAGACATGTCTTTGATATATTGTGGTTTTAGAAAATACAGAGATAAAAACGTGCCATTTGGCGATAATTGATTCACCAAGAAAACAGCTCTTCTGACTTTGCTTTCTTCTAATTACAGAGTAAGACTGACTGGGAAAATTTTCAGTTGTCTAAATGACAAGAATTTGAATCATTAACGTTGGTGTTTCACCCACTTTTTGTAGAGAAAACGCTTCTTCAGTTCTGCATTAATCACGCCATGTTATTACCTGTTATTATTTCATATTTTTTATGTATCTCTCCTTATAGCATTGTTGTCCAGCCTTTCCGCCAATGTATGTAACTACAGTTGTACATTTATTGTAACCCAAATCATTCTCATTTATATGTCATCTAACAAACGCAAATTCTTGTCCAAATGCGTGACATGGGAATCCGTGGAGGCATTGTCAGAGAGCCGTCCGCATTCCTCAATGAGGGTTGGTTGAGAGAAATAAATCAGTCATGCCCAGACCTGTCTTCTGAACCTCACAACTGGTCTGTGAAATATTCATTTGTGGCTGCAGTTAACTGATTAAATACAGCTGCAATTTACCTTCAGCTGTTGAGCAGTGCAACGGACTTTGCTTGCAGCAACACAGTCTTTATCTGAAAGTTCCTTCCTCAGAGTGAACCTCATGCCATTAGTGGACTAATAACGGCATCCCCTTGATTGTGGCTGCTGTTTTGGCATTTCGAACGGTTTGGCCTCGCCATTCACGACTCACGTCGACCACTCAAACTCTAACACCATTTTTCTTAAATACAGCGCATACTCACGTTTTGGTGTGTAAAGTAAAGATGGCAGAGTCTGAATTACAATCGCAATCCGAAAACACGGAAATCATCTGCTGTTTTGTCTATTCACCCACAGCCAGATGAGATAAAGTTCCCTGGTTTTCGTACCAGAACACAGCATTTGGTTTCTTTCTCAAGACAGATGCTCACTCCACATGGGTGCACACTGTGATGAAGTCTTAAGGCATTGTTTACCATGAAGACGCTACCTTGAAGAGGTCTTTTGATCTGTGTTTGGCTTGACTCACAGCCAGACAAGGTCATGTACACAGCCTTGAAGACAAATTGTCTGTATTCCATGCCCGTTCCCGAGGGCATGCGTATACTGCTCCTTGTTTTATTGACCCAGCCTTCCTGGGGAAACATCACCCTGGGACGAACTTTTTGCAGAGTTTCTATTTCACTGCCGGGAGTTGTTGAAATGGGCATAAGAAGGAAAAAGCCTGACCCATTCAATATTCCTGCAGTTGCCTTTCTGCAGGGGTTTAGGGGCCAAATTGCCATTGCAGACGCCCTTCCTGGACGAGCTGATTGACGTCACCAGAAAATCCACGACAGCTATATTCCACTAAGGCCTCCAAGCACACCTACACCCTTGCAGCTGCCGCCCTTGCAGCCTGTAGCCTGATGTCTGAGGACAACTACCCAGAGAACACAAACGTGATCTACTGGAGGAGAGCACCGCCAATGGAGTAGAGGGTGTGGACAAACCCGGCATGGTGCTATTTCCACAAAAGATTCGGCCCCAGTGCCAGGAACTGCAGAACCCCTGTTCCTTCCAAAAAACGAGAAGGGAGCCAAATCATCAGTGGCTTGCACCTACAAGGTGACTCTGCAGGTTGTTCTGTTTTGAGATGTATCCAAAGACCCATGGCTAACAGGTTGCAGTCTTAACTCTTTTGTCACCATCAGAGGAGGACTATGCCTGGACAGCTGACTCCATGACCTCTTTTTCTAAACGGAACCCCATCTGCTGACTATGGAACAACGACCATTACAATCTCCATCTTGAGCTGCAGGTATCACTGGCCTTTCGTCATCGCAGAGGTCAAGTTCTCCCTCCTGGGCGCCGATTTCCTGAGACACCACGGACTCTGGTCGACGTTTCGGCAGGCAACACCTCCTCGACACTGGAACCTGCCACTACCGACCACTGCTCCACCGATCCAGGGAATGCCTGCCATCTGCTTCACAGCCATCAAACAATTACACTTGCTCCAGGAGTTCCTGGAGGTTTTGTTAAGCAGATCCGCCACTTGCTGGGGCTGTGCCAAGCATTTCAGCATCTACCACCACATCACTGAACAGGCCCCAACTCATTTTCCTTTTCCGGACGCCTGCCCCAAAAAAACTATTCAGATGTGAATGGGCTGTCAGAAATGGAACAGATGGGCATCTGTACGCTGTGTTCGAGCCATGGACATCTCCCTGGATGGTAAAGAAATCAGATGGTTCCTGGAGGCCCTGTGGCAGACTGCCGTTTTGAACTTAGTCACCACGCCAGACCACTAACCACTTACCAAACATGCAAGACCTAACAAGCATCCTTCACGGGGCCAAGGTCTTCATGAAGATGGACTTGCTAAAATCATACTTTCAGGTTCCTGTGCATCCTGACGACGTCCTGAAGACAGCCATCATCACGCCGTTCCGCTTTACCTTCTCTGTACTTGGGTTTTGATTTAGGAACGCAGGGGCCACATTCCAGCGCATGATGGACACCATCTGTGGGTTGTCTTCTGCATCTGTTCTGTTAACATCCTTATTCATTTCCAGGTTCTTGAGTTGAGGAACACCTGTCTTTGTGGGGTGACAAATGAGACAGAATTAGTCATCAGGTTCGACAAATGGACATTCGAAAATAGTGACAGGTAAAACAGAGATAAAAGGTTCGAAGACAAACAGATGGCATAAAAAGAGTTCCTGATGCCGCAGAACATCAAGTTGAAACATCCATCAGTGGAAAGTAAAACTACAACAATTCATCCCAGGATCATTCATGGATCCCCTGACCAGAGTCCTGAAGAAGAAAGAAAAATGACGTACTGGACAATTCAAGGAGACAAAGACAGCCTTCAGCAAACACCACCTTAAAACACAACCCCACAGCTTTGATCACCATCGAAACATCACAAGGAAGTGCTCAATGAAAAGTTGGCACCCCAGGCCTGGCAGTTGCAAGTTGTCGGTGACAATACATACATCAAGACAAGAGTTCTCGGGAGAAACAGGCGGAAATATTACCTGGCTGAAATACTCGTTCACCAGGAAAGAAAACAAGACGGAGCATCATTTACGTGTCCCTGACCAGTGTCCTGAAGGGCTGTTTGGAAGAGCAGTGTCACCTCACCCCACAGGAAGAATCATGTCCTTAATTTTCATTAATTTAGGGAATCAAATGAGTTACAACTGTGTTTGTGATAAATAGGCAAGGGAGGCTGTCTGAAACACCAGCCTGCAGCCTTTAACCCAACGTAATGACATTTCACCGGCCATCCCACCACCTGGTTCCTGGCTCAAAGCATTCATCATTCACCCTCTCCCATCCATCAGCTTCCACCTGAGACTCACCACATCTTTCAAGACGCTAATTCTTCTCTGTATCAGGTATTCTTATTTTCCAATATAAGGTCACAGTTCATTTATCTCTTGTTTGGTAATCTGAAAGGCGCTAAAAAAGGCTCATCAGGAATGGGAATGCTTAAAAATATTTGGAATAATTGCAATCATCTGTGCATACAAAAATTAAAATTTATACCTATGGAGGTAGGCATTAGGAGCATTGTGATCTATGGGCATGAGTCATGGTACAGTACAGTGACTTGGGATAATAAATTCAGCATTTAAAAAGAAGTCCTTCAGAATATTGGAAGGCCTGATGGGACCAGGATATCACAATAACCCAGCAGGAAACGGCATGGTGGAGAGGGCAGTACACTTCAGTGAAGGCAGCTCTAATGGCATGTTACCAACAAAACTGGAGGGCCCAACTCCCAGGTCCTGCTGGGTCTCTGCACCGCAGGACAGATGGTGACGTGAAAAAGTCTGCGGAGGAATACTAGCTGTTCCAGGTTGGGTTCTTCCTTGCAATCAGCCGTAGAGGTAGGACAGAAGGAGACCCGGGTTGAGGAACAATGAGGCTGGAACCAGGAGACAAGTGTTGGGGAGACCTTGACGGTTAACCAGGACATCCCCGTACAGCCACAGCTGAAATGATTGTTTGGTAATCTGATAGACAAACTTATCATCTTTGGGTTTACTCTTGACAGGTAGCATCCAACCCTCGGAAAGAATCTTTGACAGGCTAAAACCAGCATTTCTTTTTAGACAGTGAAATGGGAGGACTGCACAGAAATAGAAAATACAGAATAAAAAGACTATGGTCCCATGGCAGCAGACTAGATTCATTCAAGATCCGGCAGTTGACAGCAAGGAATCAGTTCTCGAAACTACAGAGTAAGACTTGACTGGGAAAATGAACAGGAAATCTAATTAATGTTCATGTCATCAATAATGATTTCAATGACTTTAACAGTGTAAAGAGGTCAAACGCCTCTTCATTTCTGCATTAATCACGCCATGTATATTACCTGTTATTATTTCATATTTTTTATGTATCTCTCCTTACGCATTATTGTCCAGCCTTTCTGCCAATGTATGTAACTACCTTGTACGTTTATTGTAACCTAAATCATTCTCATTTATATGTCATCTAACAAACGCAAATTCTTGTCCAAATGCGTGACATGGGGAATCCAGAGGTCGGTCACTTCCTTTCCGTCCGCATTCCTCAGTGTATACCTGGTTTCTGAGAAATAAATCAGTCATACCCAGACCTGTCTTCTTGTACCTCACAGCGGACGTATAGGTATTTTAGGATATTAGAACTTAGATAGAAATGAGGAAATGGCTGTAGATCTTCCGACGATCATGGATTTGTTTTCCTGAACGCAGATCAGAGGTGCTCATATTTTCACTTGGGAAAGTGTAATAGATTATGTCAACGATGTATAAAAAAACCTTTAGGAAACTGAGAATAGACAGAAACCCGCACTGTCGATGTCGCAGATCAAATTCTGATAACCTCAGTTTAGGAGTGCAAGAGCGTTAGCAAAGGGAAGTGAAAGTGGGAAGAAGTCGGATACAACAAAGACTGAGAAGTGAGTTTCAAGGAATATCTTACAGCTTAAGGAGAAATCATAAGAATAGCAGAAATGGCGTTTATGAAGAACGAAGCAGCAAAGGAGAAGTTTCCCAAAGTATACATAAAGATATTGGAGGATGAAAAAGTACTGGAACAACCCCGAGCGAACGAAAAATAAAAAAAAAAAAAGAAAGGAACGAACAAACTAGAAAGAAGAGATATAGAAAATACAGTGAAAGAAGCTTGAGGTAATAAATGCGACTGAAAAAGATTGAAATTACAAAGTACGAAAATATCGATGAGAGTAAATAAGGAATGAGAATAATATATTAGGGAAAATAAAAAATAAGCTGTTAAAAATTAATAAAATATATCGTAACTCAGCAATGGAGAAAGGAACAACCTGAAAGAAGAAGAAGCCAAAGATGAGTTAGTAAGGAACGAAAAAAAGACAAAGTATAGAAAAGAGATGTGTGATAGCACAATCGGATGATTACAATAGAGTAAATGAACATTGTATTCCAGAAGTATTAATATACATTTTGATTTATTTATGGTAACAAAGAAGTTAATAAGACAAATAGAGAATCAATAATAACACCCAAGATAACATGAGAAATCGCCTAAGGAGGCAGAGAGACGGCCTGAAACCTGAATTCTTTAAAAGCATATATGAATACTGAGACTTGTTGAGGGACTTACTTAAAATGTTACCAAAATGAAAGAAGGTAGATGAAAACCAGAGAATTGGAAGGAGTCGCAAACAAAGATGAATAAAAAAAAGGGGGGCCAATATCGAAAGCGAAAGACCTAAGACCAATAAACTCTTAATGGTTTCATATGAGGAATTTATGATGATAACAAAAGAGGAAACTGAGAAATACTTAAGAACAAATAAAGAAGACAATAAAATACCAGGCAAAGTTTGCTATATGAGTCAAAATAGAAGACACCTTTATCATTCAAGTACTGTGTAGACGAGACAGTAAATTGTAACTGCTGTAGACTTAAGTAAAGTTTTTGACTTTGTTACAAGGTGGGTATGAAGAATATAGAGTTCGTCCGAAGGGCATAGATGTAACTGCAAACTTATAACAGTATAACGGAGACAAATAAATTTGACCTAGTGAAGGGTAGGCTATAGAGCAAGGCATGGAAGTTACAAACGGATTCAGACAAGGATTCACAAGATGGACATCGCTGTTTAAGTTGATAATATATTTGATATAAAATAGAACTGAAAAGAATTAAAATTTAATAAGGAAAAGTAGGAATATTATTCTCCGCTAATGACACCTTGGTGACAGCAGAAAGTATAGAAAATACCGAGCATACTTTTCACCTTCTAGTAGAAACAAGGAAAAAGTGTAAATTAGAAATAAAGAAAAAACAGCATTTAACTATAGAGCACATGGAAGGAACCAGCGTAGTCGAAAATATCACTTTTTAAAGAAGTGACCTAGACAGTTAGAGGAATGTATGAAAACTTCCAACACTGGAGAACCTAACATACTCGGTAACAAAACTGCAACAAAGTAATGAGAGGAAAAGTGTTTTAGAAGGGTATTACAGCTCCTTCCCTACTGCATGGAACTAATGTAACAAATGTGTTGGAATTAGAAACTGAAACGCTGGAAAGGATAAGAAACGGGGTATATAATAAAATATTAGATATTCCAAAAAGTACAGCCATTGCTACATTAAGAAATACAAGGTGGCAAATTGTATGTAAAGTATACACTAAATTTAAAAATTGAGACACTGGAAAAAATATGCATGGACATGCAAGAAAACGTACGGAAACTGTGGACACCAAAAATAAGGAACAGCAAGAGGTAAATCGGAATGCAAGAAAAATAAAGGAAATGAAACAGCTAGAAACAAGCAAAAACTAGGCAGTCGGATAATAAGTGGAAAGAAAAGTTAGAAAGAAAGGCGAGCTTTGAAATTCATTATACAAATAATGGAAAGGAGAAATTAAAGAACAAATAAATGACAATACCTTCGCATCAGTAATTTTTCCGGAACAAGATTTAATACATTAAAAATGAATATCGTAAATAAACGTGTGTCAGTTAATGTTTTGTGAAAATTAAAATTAATTCATTTATTTCTATTTTGCCAGAAATACAGAAAAAAACGGAAGTAATCGAATAATAACAGCCAGGTGAAGAGGACACAAATGAAATAGAAATGTTTTATTCAATGGAAGCAATATCAAAACAAAAACAAAAATAAATCTTGTAATATATGTGTAGAAATAGAAAAAAATGAAAGAATTAAAGGAAAATTTTCAGAACTGAAAAAACACTATACAATGATGATACATGCAACAGAGGCGCCGTTGCAGAGGAAAATACTCAACCCTGAGACTGAATCTGAATGGCAGATCTGTCTAGAGATTAAATTTAACATGTAAAATAATTTATCAAAAATATATGGTACAATAGAGAAAATGAACTTAAGCACAATCAAATGTAAACTATCCCGAGCGAAGGAGCAGTTTCAGAGACATCTTCAGATTATTACTACTACTAGTCACTACACTCGCTATCTAAACACGTCACCCTTACGATGTCAAATCTAAGTAACTCGAAATATTTTGTAGATAGAAGACGAGAAGAAATGGGGCTTTGAGTTTTTTCCGGTAGTTCGTGTGAAGAATGGGTTGAACCTCAGATGCCCCAAAACTATTTCATTTAGGCCTAGACACTTGTTACTTATTATGTAACAGCCTAGTTCAGAACACTGGCGTAACTTATTGCGACTTGTCTTGGTTAGTGAGATCTGTCAGTTAACCTAGTAGGCTTTAGCTTATTGGAATCGTCATTATACCGTGACCAGACGAATGTCATCTGGTCGTCTACATGTCTTGATGGAGGATAGCATGATCATGGAGAGAAGAAACTTGCTCAGTGGCGAAAGTGATAATGGTGAGACCTCAGAGAATTGTAGCCTACCTAGCTTAGGCAAATTATCACCCTACGGTAGTCTGTGTGTAGAATAGCCGGGTAGGACTTATACGGTAACTTCAGCTTACTTGTCTTGCCTCTTGGATAGTTTATTGGATTTATGAACGATGGATTCTTGATATGGTATTTCGGTAGAACTATATAGTAGCTCCGCACGGACTGTACGGAACAGTTCCACAAGTACAAGAGACATTAGGGAGCCATATGTTCAAGAAGGGATTTGCTAAGGAAATCTGTTATAAAAGGAACCATACTAACCCAATGTACCCTACCTAACCTAACCTAGTAGGCTGTGTTACTTAGCAGGGGTGCTCCACCCCCAGACCTCCCGGTGAAGGAAACTCTGCGTTGTTCTGACATGATATACAAACCCTCAGGCCTTTACATTAGGAATTACTTTCAGCGTAGGCTGGAAACGGCCGTTAAACTCTTGAGCAAGGTGGTTAGGCAGTAACTACTGCCAGGTAGGCGGGAATACCCGCCTCCCCGGATGTAAACATTCCAGTTTGCTTTCAGCCGTCATGCATTGCAGATGTGGTTTCGGATTCCCTTGCCTGACTGTCGTTAAGCACTTATTATCCCGGTGGGATCTTAATTTATTTGTGTGCATATATTACGTGTGTTTGATATTTATTATTTCAAACCCACATTGTTCCGACACAATATACAAACCCTCGGTCCTTTACATTAGGAATTACTTTCAGCGTAGGCTGGAAACGGCCGTTGAACTTTCAAACAAGGTGGTTGGGCAGTTAACTACTGTCCGGGAGGGGGGAGTACCGCCTGCCCGGATGTAAACATTCCATTTGTTAATGAGACTTACCTGCCAGATATATATATAGCTGTATTCTCCGAAGGTCCCACAGAATTTCAAATTTCGCGGCACACGCAGTGGCCGATCAGGTGGTTAGTACACATTCCCGCCGCTGGGGCGCGGGCATCAGGAACCATTCCCATTTTCAATTCAGATTTTCTCTGTCGCCGGACTGTCAACATCTGTTGTCAGTTCCTCCGCCTTTTGGATTTCAATATTTTGTCACTTGAGTATTTTGGTTGTTTTTGGTATCGACTTGGATCTGTGACTTGGCATACGCTTTTCTGGACCGTTTTTTGAATTTGCCTTTGACTTTTCTCTATAGGATGTCTTCCTCTAGCTATCGTGTCTGTAGCTTGGGTGGTTGTAAGGTGAGGCTATCGGGCTTCGTAGACCCTCACACTTTATGTATGAAATGTAGGGTATGGAATGTTCTGTGGACAATCGTTGCAATGAATGTGAGAGATTATCTGATGGTGAATGGAAGAAGTACGAATCCTATATGCGTAAATTGGAGCGTGATAGGTTGAGGAGGTCTTCCTCCAGGAGTGCTTCTGTAGACAGACGGTCAGGGATTTCTCATGTTAGTAACCCTGTAGTTTGTAGTCCTAACCCTTTAGTGTTGCCTTCGGGCCCTGAGGTTGTTGCAGAAAGTAATACTCTGGCTCTCGTTCTTGAGTCTATTCGCGCTCTTGAAAATAAAGTGAATGCCCTGCAAGCGCAAAGTGTAGTGTGTGTTAATCCCCCTAGTGTTGTGGAGGGGCGTCAGATCGACCCTATAATGCTTCTAGGCCTGGACCTCTGCCGAACTCCCAAGACCCGGGAGAGGGCATGTCGAAAGCCGCATGAAGGTTACGGGGACTCCCCCCGATCTGACGTCCCTTTGGCAGGTCCTGTTGACTCCACCCAGGCTGCCAGGGATCGTGCTCGGGCACGCATCCATAAGGATTGCTTCGTCCTCCGACACGCCCTCCCTTGTCGGGGTTGGAGCGCCGGTTGGACTCTCGCCCTCTCAAGAGAAGCTTGAGAGGAGAGGACGCTTCACGTCCTCTTCCTCTAGACGTTTTACGCTCGTCCCCTGAAAGTTTCGAGGAAGTCCCTCAACAGAAGAAGTTTCGTCGTGCAACGGATGTTGACGCTGCTCGTCTTCCCAGTCGCGCTAAGTCGGGAGCTCTTTCCCCGGTGGGAAAGAAGAAGTCTTCTCCTCTCCACTCTCCTGCTCGCAAATTCAGCCCGTCTTCCAGGAGAGCTGTTTCCCCAACTTGCCAGATTTTGTTGGGTATGCAACAGCAGCTGGATTCTCTTATGGATCGTAGAAAGGACAGACCTCGTCGTAAAGATTTGCATCTGCCTGTTAAGAAGTCCAGGCCTTCTCCCTCTCCTCCCTCTTCGTCATCTTTGTCTGCTAGTTCTCCTGAAGCTTCTCGTCTTGCTCCTAAGGAAGGCTTTAAGGAGCTTCCTTCTCACTTTGAAGATTTTGACGTCTCCCGATACGCGCCAGGTTCGAGTGTCTCGCGCTTCGCGTGCTCCTCACGTTTCACGCGCGCCTCGCCTTGAGTCTCGGCGCACTTCCACCCAGGACGCTTCGCGCGCGCCACATAGTGAAGCTCCTTCCGTGTCTGGTCACGGAGCTGCGCGCGCTTCCCGCCAGGACGCTCCTCGCTCTCCTCGCGTTATCTCTTCGCGCCCTGCTATCATTGACTCCACACCTGCAGTTTTTCAAGATGATCAACTTCCCGCTTCTTCTGTTGATGCTCATCAGGATTTAGCCACGACTTCTAAACACGACAGGTCCCGCTTGCGTATAGGCGAGTCGGGTCTCCTTCCTCCTCGCTCTCCTGACCCTCCAGCAGAGGAAGAAGAACCCCTTCCGTCAGAGCCCTCGGACGAAGAGAAACACGTACCTTCTGCTTCTTCCGATTATCAGACTCTGACTTGTCTGTTTAAAGATTTATTTCCTGAAACCTTTCAAGCTTCGGCTCCTCGCTCTCCCCCTTCTCAGTTGGCTTCGTCTCAGGCGAGGAAATCTCCTGGCTTTCTTAAAATGAAGAAATCCTTCTCTACTAAGAGAGCTTTTAAGAAAGTTCAGGACTGGATGACAACTAGAAAGAACCAAGGGAAGACTTCTTTCGCTTTGCCTCCTTCACGTTTGTCTGGAAAATCCGGCATTTGGTACGACACAGGTGAAGATATGGGTTTGACAGTTCCCTCCACTTCTAAAGGGGACTTTGCAAGTCTTGTGGACGCCTCTAGGAGATCTCACTTGTCCTCTTCTAAGGTTTCTTGGACCCTCACAGAAATGGACCACCATCTCAAAGGACTCTTCAAAACTGTTGAAGTCTTTAACTTTTTGGACTGGTGTCTGGGAGTTCTACACACTAAGGCTACTAGCCCTAGTTCCATTAGTCTAGGGGAGCTGTCCAGTGTACTGCGGTGCATGGACAAGGCCGTCAGAGATGGCTCTGAAGATCTTGCTTCGCAGTTTTCGTCAGCTCTTTTAAAAAAGAGAGCGTTGTTCTGCTCCTTTTTGGCGAAGTCTGTTTCCCCATCTCAGAAGGGAGAGCTTCAGTTCGCTCCTTTCTCTAGCCATCTCTTCCCCCAGACCTTGGTTAAGGATATCGCTTCCAGCCTTCAGGAGAAGGCCACTCAAGACCTCCTTTCCAGGTCCTCTAAGCGTCCTTCAGCGCCTTCTTCGTCTTCAACTTTACCACAGCAAGCTAAAAAGAAGCAGCCCTTTCGTGGAGGAGCTTCCACGGGAAGTTTTTCCAAACCCGCGCCTCGAGGGAGAGGTTTCCCTAGAGGCAAGGTCGTCCCCAAGAGAGGCGGCAAGTGACTCTTTTCACCTCCAGATACCGGTAGGAGCCAGGCTTCTTCATTTTGCTCAAGCCTGGAGAGAGAGAGGGGCAGACTCTTGGTCCCTCCAAGTAGTAGAGAGAGGCTACCTGATTCCTTTCCTGACTCTTCCGCCTTTGTCTTCGACCCCCAGAGATTTGTCTCCCAAGTACCATCCGGCCAAGCAGAAGATACTGTTCGACCTTCTCGAACAAATGCTCGAGAAGAGAGCAGTGGAGCAGGTCTTAGACACAAAATCCCCGGGATTTTACAACAGACTGTTTCTGGTACCGAAACATTCAGAAGGTTGGAGACCCGTCTTGGACGTCAGCAGGCTGAACGACTTTGTCCAGAAGGACAAGTTCAAGATGGAAACGTCTCAGTCAATATTAGGAGCACTTCGTCCCGGGGATTGGATGGTGTCTTTAGACCTCCAAGATGCTTACTTCCACGTCCCGATTCATCCACGCTCGATGAAGTATCTCCGCTTTGTCTTGGGGGGCAAGACTTACCAGTTCAGGGCTCTCTGCTTTGGACTCAGCACAGCCCCGAGGGTGTTTACTCTTCTCATGAAGAATATAGCGATGTGGTTGCACCTCTCGGGAGTCAGGATCTCTCTCTACCTAGACGATTGGTTGATCCGTGCTTCTTCGGAACAAAGGTGTCTGGAGGACCTTCAGTTTACTCTGGAACTCGTGAAGTCCCTGGGACTTCTGATCAATGTAGAAAAATCGCAACTGATCCCCTCACAGTCCATCGTTTATCTGGGGATTCAGATGAATTCAGCGGCTTTTCTAGCGTCTCCATCGCTAGAACGGCAGTTTCAATGTTGCGAAAAAGTCTCGGTCTTCTTGGAGAAGGAAACATGCTCGGTGAGGGAATGGATGAGTCTGCTGGGGACCATTTCCTCGCTGGAGAAGTTTGTTTCTCTGGGAAGGCTGCATCTCAGACCTCTTCAGTTCTTTCTGCTGGAGAACTGGAAAAACAAGGAAGACTTGGAAGAAGAATTGAGGATCCTTCCTTCCATAAAAGACTCCCTCAAGTGGTGGCTCGATCCTGTGAAGTTGGGAAAAGGGATCTCTCTCAAGCTTCTGAGCCCGACCTAGTGTTGTTTTCCGACGCATCATTGGCGGGTTGGGGAGCAACACGGGGGGGAAAAGAAGTGTCAGGAACCTGGAAAGGGCAACAGGTATCCTGGCACATCAACATCAAAGAGTTGGCGGCAATCTACCTAGCTCTCCAATTCTTCGAGTCTCAAGTTGCCAATCGCGTTGTTCAAGTAAACTCGGACAACACTACGGCGTTGGCTTACCTCAAGAAAGGGCGGAACACACACTCGTTCCCTGTTCGGCCTTGCGAGAGAAATTCTCCTCTGGGCTCAAGCTCGCAACATTTCAATCCTCACAAGATTTGTTGCAGGGGTAGAAAATGTTCGAGCGGACCTGCTCAGTCGGCGCCACCAACTTCTACCGACGGAGTGGACTCTTCATCAGGAGGTTTGCCGAGACCTTTGGAATCTTTGGGGTCGCCCTCTCGTGGATCTCTTCGCGACCTCAAGAACGGCGAGGCTTCCCCTCTACTGCTCCCCTGTTCTCGACCCGGGCGCAGTGGCGATAGATGCTCTTCTCGGGATTGGACGGGGATGGACATTTATGCCTTTCCTCCGTTCAAAATTCTGGGAGAAGTGCTTCGCAAGTTCTCGGCCTCTCAAGGGACAAGGATGACGCTCATCGCCCCGTTTTGGCCTTCGAACCAATGGTTCTCGGAAATTCTCTTCTGGTTAGTGGACGTTCCCAGATCCCTACCTATGAGAGCAGATCTGCTCAGACAACCCCACTTCACGAGATACCATCAAAACCTCCCCGCTCTGAACCTGACTGCATTCAGACTATCGAGAAATTGGTCAGAGCGAGGGGGTTTTCTGGCCGAGTGGCACGGGCCATCGCTAGAGCCAGAAGAGCTTCCTCCATCAGAGTTTATCAAGCGAAGTGGGCAACCTTCAGGGGTTGGTGCAGAAAGAAGGGGTTTTCCTCTTCCTCGACCTCTGTGAGCCAAATAGCTGATTTCCTTCTCTTTTTGAGAGAAAAGCTCAAGTTGGCAGTTCCAACTATCAAAGGATATCGGAGCATGCTTTCTTCTGTTTTCCGACACAGAGGACTGGATTTGTCTAATAATAAGGACCTTCACGATCTCTTGAGATCTTTCGAAACGTCCAAGGTTCCCCGGCCTATTCCTCCTACTTGGAATTTGGATGTTGTCCTCAAGTTTTTAATGACCAGTCCTTTTGAGCCTCTTCAATCAGCATCTCTAAGGGATGTTACTAGAAAGACGGTCTTCCTCATTGCTCTGGTGACGGCGAAGAGAGTGAGCGAAGTTCAGGCTTTCAGCCGTCATGTGGGCTTCAAGGGACACAATGCTGTCTGCTCTTTGTCTCCTACATTCTTGGCTAAGAACGAAAGGCCTTCTAACCCTTGGCCTAAATTCTTTGAAATTAAAGGTTTGACAGACCTTGTTGGACAGGATCCTGAGAGAGTTCTTTGTCCTGTTAGAGCTCTAAGGTATTACCTTAGAAGAACTCAGGACCTTCGTGGTCCCTCGGACAATTTATGGTGTTCGGTGAGGCAACCTGTTAATCCCATGTCGAAGAATGCGCTAGCATTCTTCATTAGGAATGTCATTAAGGAGGCACATTCGTGTTGTGACGACTCCAACTTTAAGTTGTTGAGAGTCAACGCCCATGAGGTTAGGGCGGTCGCTACCTCCATGGCGTTCCAGAGAAATATGGCGCTCAGTGACATTCTCAGTGCCACATTTTGGCGAAGTGAATCGGTGTTTGCCTCACACTACTTAAGAGATGTAAAGGTAGCATACGAAAATTGCTTTTCTCTGGGACCATACATTGCTGCTGCTACAACCTTGGGGTCAGGGGGTAGCTCTGCTCCTATCCTTTAATCCTGTTTAGGAGAGGTTTTTAATTGTGTTTTTATTGTGTTTCTTATGGTTGTTGGGTCGATTGATGGAGTCAGTCTTCCCAATCTTTTCTGACTGACGTCTTAGTGCTGGTTAGGTGGTTGGTATACTCGTTTGTCCTTGTCGTATGGTCTATGGTCTAGTCACATTGTGGTCACGCCCCCATTGACAGATCATCTAGCAGTCGCCAGCTTTATAGGTCACTACCTTGCTGGGGTCTCTAGGAAAGCAGAAGCAGACTAGGGTGACAGTAACCACTCAGTCAGCTATGCTATCAGGTAAGGAACCAAAATAATTTTACCTCTAAATTTGTTTTTCCCTTATTCTTAGCTGTCTCTACCCCCCTCCAAAGGTGGTATTCAGCTATATATATATCTGGCAGGTAAGTCTCATGAACAAAATGATATTTTTATAATAAAATAAAGTTTGTTCATACTTACCTGGCAGATATATATATTCATATTGCCCTCCCTCCTCCCCTCAGGAGACAGTGGCGTTAGAAAATCTGAATAGAAAATGGGAATGGTTCCTGATGCCCGCGCCCCAGCAGCGGGAATGTGTACTAACCACCTGATCGGCCACTGCGTGTGCCGCGAAATTTGAAATTCTGTCGGACCTTCGGAGAATACAGCTATATATATATCTGCCAGGTAAGTATGAACAAACTTTATTTTATTATAAAAATATCATATTTGCTTTCAGCTGTCTTGGAATGCAGACGTTGCTCTTCCCTCTCTGCCTGACTGCCCTTCAGCTTTTTGGTGGGAAATTTCCTTTCTTTTGTGAATGAATGTTGATAAACCTTCTAAACCCTCCTATCCCCAGCGTGCGTGTCCTGGGGTAGGAGGTAAGAAATGTAATACCTTTCATTCTAGCATCAACACAGACCCACACACTCTTTGCCTAATTCGCAGGGGACCTGTGTGTTCGTGCGACGCTCCTTGTAGTGAGTGTTATTCCTGGTCTCCCGAGCAATGGAAGAGGTTCGAGGGGACTAGACGTTACTGTCGAAAGCCAGCCAAGGAATCGTCTGAGGGTAACACGCCCCCAACGACTCCAGTGGTGGATAATGTGTCAGGATCGTTTCTCCCTCCCTGCGAACTTCCCCTGCTTGCTCCCTCTCCCCCTCCCCTTCCTCATTCGTTTCATCGGGTGTGGAAGGGCGTGGGGGGGCGGTTGATCAGGACATCCTCTCGGGGGTCTCCTCCCGCGCTGGGGGGGAAATTTTTCCCCCAGAGCGAGCAGAGACTTCCCAGTTTAACCCAACTGTTTCCTCAGGTTTAGGGGTAGATATGGACCAGGTATCAGACTTATCCTCGGCCTGGTTACACCTGGGTCTACCTGGCGTTCCGTCACTGGAGGGCCTGATGTCTCATCTGTCTGGTGCTCCAGTAACAACTCATTCAGCTACTGCTACCACGACTGTCACCATGTCTGCTTTCGCAAAGCTGCCTGTGTCAGTGGCTTCACACCTGGATACCCAGGTTTCGGCTGTTCCTGCCTCTCACCATCCTGTGCCGCTGCCTCCTGGGTTCCTGGCCCCGCTCTCATGACCTGGGCCTTCCTATATGGTGACATCGTCGGTGCCGTATATGACTTTGCCTGCCCCTGTTGCTGACCCTGGCCCATTCATGACTATGGTTCCGGCTCCTCGCTTCCCGGTCTCTCGGCCCGGCTTGACTACTGACATGCCTCCCATGCCCTCGACCCTGGCTCAGCCTGGACTGGCTGCTTGTGCGCCACCCGTGCCTTCATCCCTGGCTCCTCCTCCGCACGTTCCTGGCTGCCACGCTGATGTTCCTGCCCCGGTAACTGCTGGCCCAAGCACCATCTTCACTGCCCAGGTTGCGCCTGTTGCTGTGCCCCCCCCCCCCCTCCCCGTTGCTCCTGACTCTTCGGCTGCTCCTGCATGGTTTGGGGACCTGACTTCAATCCTGAGGAAGATGGCGAAGAGGAAGTCAAAGAAGAGATCGAGAAAGGTGTCGTCGTCTTCGTCTGCTACCTCCTCTTCCTCTTCTCCTGAGGCTACCCAGCCAAAGAAGAAGAAGCTTGCCTCCCCCCCCCCCCGGAAGTCTCGCACCGAGACCTCTACGGGACTGCCTCCTTCCACACGAGGCTCTTCCCGAGTCGCTCCAAGTACCCAGGTTTCCAAGGAGACCCAGGTACCCCGGTCTGGTACAGGAGAAACCTCTCTCCGTACAGACATGGGCGTGGGGCGAGAGAAAGGGTCCGGGCATGCAGGTGCCCCGACTCTTCCTGCTGGTACTTCCTTGAGTGCCAAGCCAGGTTCCCAGGAAAGTGGTTTGGTCCCTAGGGTCCGAACACCTGGAGAAGCAGAGAAGAGGTCCCCTGCTCAGTCTTCCCGAGAGGCTACGGCCTCGAAGACTGGGGCGTGTCTACAGGACAGCGCAAGCTCTCACCAGCCAGCCGCACACTCGACTCCTCACAGTCCCCGGCCACGTCCGCGCGGCCAGCCTGGCTCAGGGGAGACGAGCGCGCGTCTCGACTCACGCAAGCCACTCCGCTCTCCTCGGGAGACTGCTTCGCCTAGGCGTAAGCACTCTCCTCGACCTGGGCTGCCGTCACCACCACGGGTTGGTGACCGCTCCCGGCCCGCTGCCCCTGTTGGTTCTGCCAGCAAGGCCAGTGGGAGCGCCCAATCCTCCTCGCCTGTTCCCTCTACCTCCTGGGCTCCTTCCAAGGGGTACGAGTTGGACAGGAAGAACTCTGGCAAGTTTTCTCCCCAGAGTTCTGCCTGGGGCGCGTATGTACCTGACTCGGTCCACGGCTCGACCAGGTCTTACGCCCGCGTGGTGCAGGAAGGATCATGGGGGGTCTGTCAAGATTCTCCCTCCTGCAGGAAGAGTAGATCAGGAGGACCGCACCCTGGAAGGACTCGAGGGTCCTCTCCCCCAGGATGCGGACACCCCCGAGATACGGGGGACATTTGCTGAGGTTATTGCGCTGATTCATCAGCACAATGACCTCGGGGAAGGGACCACAGCCTCATCTGTGGATCGTCCGTCGTGCCTCAAATCCTACTGGGGACCCGAGAAGGAACCCAAGGCTTCGGTGGGGCTGCCGTAGTCCATGCTTGCCGAGGGAGTCCTCGATCAGGTGAATGGGAGACTATGCCAGTCTGGAGGTAGGGCCATCTCCTACCTCGCCCACCAGACGGCAAACCTGTGGGCTAACCTGGTCCTGAAGCGAAGAGACGCCATTCTCTCGCTTCTCCAGGTCTGTAGGACCCAAGTCGGCAATGACCCTGTGGAATGGACCGTTGCTGGGTTCCGCCTCTCTCTTCCCTAGAGAGTTGGTAGATGCTGTGGTGGACAAGCGCTGGGCCGATGACAGCGACCGGCTCATCCACCAGGCAATGGCCAAGACCTCCGGGTCTTCGCGTTCCACTGCAGCCAGGCTGGCACTTCCTCGGCCTCTAAGAAGTCCCAGTCTTTGAAGGGGTCCCGGGGAAACACCCAGCCTTCTTCCTCTAGAAAGAGCAGGTCTTCCCGCCCCTTTCAACCCACTTTCCAATCCGGACAAGGGGGCAAGGGGAAGAAGAAGAAGAGGAAATGCTAGGGGCGGTGTTCCCCCCCAAATGCTGCCGAAGGTGGGGGAGTTGCCTGTCAAGCCATTGGGCAACATGGCAGCGACACGGAGCCGAGACCTGGATAGTGGATGTCCTTCGGGAGGGATATCTACTACCCTTTGAGTCTCGGCCTCCCCTCACCTACTCTCCGGTCCATCTCCGCACATATGTCCAAGGATCTCCGAAGGACACCGCACTACAGCAAGAAGTGCAAGCCATGCTGAGCAAGGGTGCTGTGGAAGTCGTGTCGGACCAGTCTCCAGGCTTTTACAGCTGTATATTTCTCATCGAGAAAGCCACAGGGGGATGGAGACCAGTCATAGACCTCTCTCCCCTGAACCGATTTGTTCGCCACTCGGTTCACGATGGAAACAGCGCGATCCGTGCTTGCTTCCATCAGGGAGAACGACTTCATGCTTATGGTGAATTTGAAGGTGCGTATTTCCAAATACCCATTCATCCGTCCTCTCGCAAGTACCTCCGCTTTATCCTCAGGGAGACGGTCTTCCAATTCAGGGCACTCTGCTTCAGGCTCTCGACCGCTCCCCAGGTATTCACGAGAGTCTTCTCTCTCGTGTCAGCTTGGGCCCACTTGCACAGGATACGTCTACTGGGGTATCTCGACGACTGGCTGGTCCTCGCAAGCTTCCGCTTCAGTTGCTACAGGACAGGGATCGACTCCTCGAGTTTTGCTGTGATCTTGGGATCTTGGTGAACCTCGAGAAGTCAGATCTCACCCCCAAGCAAAGGATAAAGTACCTAGACGTGCTGATAGACTCGGTGGCAGCGAAAGTCTTTCCCTCGGACTCTCGTATCAGCAGGTTCAGGCACAGGCAAGCAGCACAGCTGTCCCTGTCACGACAGGAGCAGCCAGCCTGGTGATGGCAAGTCGTCATCAGTCACCTGTCGTTGCTGGAGAAGCTAGTACCTCGTGGGCATCTTCACCTGCGGTCTCTACAATGGAGACAGAAGGAGTATTGGTCCCAGTCCCAAGACCCCCAGTCCCTCTTCATTCCTCTTTCCGAGGTGGTGAGAGAGGACCTTCACTGGTGGATGGATGACAGGAACTTCTTGATAGGAGTATCTCTACATACTCCCCCTCCGGACATGCTGCTGTTCTCAGACGCATCAACCGAGGGATGGGTCGCACACCTGGAGGAGTTGCTGTCTCCTTGTGCTCACTCATGATAGAGTCCTAGGAGTAGGATAAGGAGAAAGAATAGGCCTGTTACAGTTCATGTTTTTACGTTTGCAAAGGTAATGATAGTGGTTAGGGGGAGTAAGAGGGTAATTTCTACGTCGAAAATTAAGAAGATAATAGCGATTAAGAAGAATCGTAAGGAAAAGGGCAGGCGAGCGGATCCTTTTGGATCGAACCCACACTCGAACGGGGATCTTTTCTCTCGGTCAGCAATGTTTTTTTTTTGCTAAAAGGGTGGAGATGAGTATGACTGCTGTAGAGATGGCCAGAATGATGATGATTAGGGTAATTGTGATTAGCATTGATTATCCTGGAAATACCAGGCTAATTGATTGGAAGTCAATTGTACTAATTATACTAGATAATCATTTGACTATCGCTGTGGAGAACGCGTTTCAGCACTTGTGGGACAACCTTGATGTCTACGCCTTTCCTCTGTTCTGTCTGATTCGCTGAGTGATCAGCTGAGTGATGATCACTCCGAATCTCAGGATGAATTTTGGTGGCACCCAAATGGCCTCAGGCCGTTTGGTGTCCCGGCCTGCTAGCTCTCCTCTCCGAGGCGCCGAGAGAGATCCCCCACTGGCCCAATCTGCTGTGTCAACCCCATGTAGAGCGGTACACCAGTCAGTGCAGTCCCTGTGTCTTCACGGCTGGAGGTTATCCACCATCTCATGCGAGTGAGAGGCTTTTCGCGTCGAGCAGCAACAGAGATGGCAGGGTACCTCAGACGATCCTCTGCAGCGGTATACCAGGGAAAGTGGTCCGTCTTCTGTGGTTGGTGTCATGGACGGGGTATCTCTCCGGTTGGAGCTACTATTCAGCAGGTCGCAGACTTCTTCGTCTTCCTTCGCCAAGAGAAGCTTCTCTCCGTTTCAGCTTTAAAAGGCTGCCGTGCCACACTCTGCCTAGTCTTGCAGCTGAAAGGAGTAGACATCTCTTCCTCCTTCGAGATTTCCCTATTGATGAGAAGCTTCGAAAGGTCTTGCCCACACAGGGATCTCAGGCCCCCTGCGTGGGATGTGACTCTCGTTCTAAGGAGCCTGACTCGTGCACCGTACGAGCCTTTACGAGTTGTCAGACAGGGATCTGACCCTCAAGACTGTCTTCCTGCTGGCCCTGGCATCGGCGAAGAGAGTTGGTGAATATAAGCAGGTTGAGACATACTCGGCAGTAATTGGTTCCTTTAATGTTGGGTAGATGGTTACAGATCAAGGGATGAGCCAGTACTGTCCTTGCCCGGACTCCGTGCAAAGAGATACACACAATCGGGAAAACATATCGTACAACATTAGGCTAAACATTCCTACACCTCCCCTCTAAGATTACAGCTCCACATTCAAAGCAAATAAAACATAAGCATCAATTTCTCCTTTCAATTGCAAAAATTAACAAAACTGGCAGAGGTAATAACACATAAAACAAAAAGGAATTCAGCTATAATAGAGATAGTTCTTCGGACACCGCTGAAACATACGTCAAGGTAAATATGAGAAGAGGAACACTTATTAAACACAAATAAAACGAATTACTCTGTGATATAATCATTGTGCCACTGTGGAGGACGACGTGCCCCTAGCACTACTTCTCTCTCGGTTGGGTACTGGGTGAGTCTCCTCTGAGGTGGTGGGAGTAGGGTCTTCCTGAGGTGGTGTGGGTGGTAGGGATCTCAAATGCTTACGATTTCTTGTCGAAATTCTCCCGCTCCCATCCAACCTTATGCAATATTGGCGGTATCTTTTCTTTTCAATAACCACCCCGCTTCTATTCCAGGCTCGTGTGGTCACATCTTGGATAGCTACCCTCTCACCTATTTGTAGGGGTGAAAGATCCTTGGCTTTCTCATTGTACTTAAATGATATTCGTTGCTCAGCAACACTTCTTTCTTTCTCTCTTGCGGACAAGGTTTCTGACCAATGCTCGGTGACGAAATGATAACTTTTAAACATTGGCACCGAATCTCGAAGTTGGCGCCCCATGGCCAGCTGTGCGGGAGACTTATCTATACCACGTAGTGGTGTATTTCTATACTGCAATATTGCCTGAGCTACCTTATCATTGTCTAGCCCTCCATTAGGTAAAGCATTGCCCATTAACGTTCGTTTGGCGGTGCGCACAGCAGCTTCTGCCCGCCCATTGGACTGGGGATAGTGAGCAGACGACACTCTCATTGATACCCCCCACCTACCGAAGAAATGTTTCATTTCAATGCTCGTTAGATTCGTGCCTCGTCCACTGATATTTCTTCAGGTGCTCCCCACTGCATAAAATATCTTCTAAAAACTGGGATCAATCTCGCGGGCGTAGTTTCGTTAGCGAAGAAATAAATTTCCATCCATCCGGTCAGTCGATCGGCGTATACCATATAATGCCTCCCTGCTACTTGGAATAAATCAGCCACAGTTCTCTGAAACGGATATTCGGGAGGGGGAGTATATATAATACTTTCCCTTTGTTGCGAAGGTGCCACAACGTTGCAAGCATGACACCGTGCCCTGTAATTTGCTAAGTCACCTTCAATCCCAGGCCAATAAACCGCCTGTCGTGCTCTCCTGATCATGGAGTCAGTTGACTGATGACCCGAATGTAGATTGGTTGCGATGCGTTAATGCGTAATGCCTCCGGAACTACCAGACGAACATGTCCTCATCATATGCATACGTGACTAATCCTTCAATGACACTCAGTCTATCACGCATACATTGAAAAAGGTTTTAGGCAAGGCTCCACTTGAGACCTCGATGACGGCCAACCCCCTTCGTTGACACGTCGCTGCAATAGTAAATAATTTGGATCCTTATCTGCCTCCCCCCTTATGGTAGCCCAGTCCATAGTAATGACGTCATCCGCCAGTGATGACATCATGGAGGCAATACAAACTTCGTTCATGAGTTCTTCCTCTTCTTCGTCTTTGACGGTAGTTTCACTGCGAATCACTGGGTATCTTGACAATGTATCAGCTGCCGAATTCTTCTTTCCTGGTATATATCTTACGGTAAAACTATATTGCATAGTTTTCTCCTTCAACCTTAGTAGTCTCGGGTTTGCAATGTCTTTCAGGCTCCTATCCCCAAAGAGTTTTACCAAAGGTCTATGGTCCGTGATTAAGATGAAATTTGGGCATCCCAATAAAAACAACCTCGATTTCCTAAGGCACCATACTACTGCAGCCGCTTCCCCCTCAATGACGGCATAGCCAGCCTCCGCCTCCATCAGGTGCCTGCTGCCACATAATGCCAGTTTCCATCCCCCCTTACAACAAAAAGGGGCATTGAAATCCTCGCAACTGCAGTATTGCTGCAATATAACGAACCCCATTCCTTCTCTGCACCAATCAGTAACAACAGCAGTGTGCCTTGTCTTATCATAATATGTCAGTCCGTCGCCCAACATCTTGCAAATACTATCCCGGCCGCAAACAAAACTATTTTGGAGGCGTTGGTCCCAATAAACTTTCCGATGGGGACTTCTTGAGAAGGTCCCTAAATGGTTCCATTACTGGCGCTACAGCCACGAAAGGTGCAATTTGATTCACGAGCCCAAACCAAGATCTTATATCCGTGATCGTTGGGCTGGCAGGCACGGGGAAGTTCTTGATGGCACTCATACGCTCATTAGAAGGTCTATAATTATCCCAATCCAGTTCGTACCCCACAAACTCTACCTGTCTTTGACAAAATCGGAATTTATCCGGATTTAGCGTAATCCCATTCTCTCCACATAATTGCAAAAATCAAAAGTATGCCAAAAGGCTCCTCGACACTGTCGTCATATAACAATACGTCATCTATGCACTTGTACTTCCTATGTACATCAATGATGACGCGTCATCGAACCTTTTCGTGTATGCATCGGGGCCGAGCAATGACCCATAGGTGTTCGACAATACTGGTATCTCCCCATGGTGTAATAAACGTTGTCAATTGTCGGCTTTCCTCATCTAACGGCACCTGGTGGAATCCTGCATAGGCATCAACTACAGTTTTATATGTACGAGTGGCACACTTGAGACCATATCAAAAGGAGCACATGTGTGATGTGTTTCTCGTTTGCAATTCTTATTAAGCTCTTGATAGTCCACGGTCCTTCGTGACTTACCATTTTTCTTTGTTACTACTACCATCCTGGCACACCAGTCCGTAGCTGTACCTGCAGGGACCTCTCTAATTACCCCTAATTTGACATCTTCATCAAGCTGAGCCTTAACATCGGCCTCCCAATGCTTAGGAACTGGTATGGGCGTATGACATGCATGAGGGGTGGCACCTTCCCTCAGGTGAATGTGGTGAGGGGCTCCTTTCATCATCGGCAGAGGGTTTCTTGAAACGTTGAAAGTAGTCTTTGCAAAACGTTGCAGCAGCCAGTCCCTCAGCCTAGGGACATTTTCCTCCGTGGCAGGGTATGGCATCTCGCGCTCACGACCATCCCCTGCCCGTGAGCGACCATTTTCTTCATGCGTCTGGTGGGGGTTAGTCGACACAGTGGGTTTCTGAGTGACGTCATGCATGGTAGCAACAATATGATGGGGAAACTTTGCATGCACTAGGCCTAGGGATTTACACACTCCCAAGGACATATAAAAACGAGTAGCACCTTGCACAACAATAACACTAGTGCTCACTGATTTATGCCCCAATTCTATTAGCATATCAACAGTCCCGTATATTTTTAATGACTTCTCCCCTGCGTGATTTACAATTACATTACACAGAGAGAGGTTAGGTACCTTCAAACTTAATTTTGGTAACAAATCTACCCCTACTAAGGCAGTGTCTGGAACAGCCTCAACAATGACACTCTCACATGAAAACTCATGCTTAATCTTTATTTTCACCGTCGGCAGTTTCCCCACTGCCGCGCATAGGCCTACCTGCCTTTTATCCGCAGGTGGATAAGCAACAGTGCATTATGTCACAGACGCATCCACAGTAGGCGCCGTTTTGGCGGGCCCTTGTGTCCCTTGATGACAGAATTTAGCAAAGTGCCCCATAATACCACACTGAAAACATTTAACATTATCAGCAGGGCATTTTCCCTGCCAATGAGAACGACCACCACACTTTTTACACCTGGCATCTGACTTACTGCTGCCAGTTGGTTTCAAACTGCCACGGCCCCGGCCGCGTCCCTTGTCACCACTGTTAGACCTATAGCTAGCAATAACTTTACTATCACCTTCTACCCCACTTTCAACTAGGCCTGAGCCTATCTCATCCCTTTTTACCAAACTAGCAACGTTTGCTCTTCCGCGAGTGCTAATACTATCCTTTTCTGCGGATTCATAAATTTCACATTTGCGTAACAGTTTCTGCACAGTATTGAAATTTTCATGATCCTGTAGGATTTCTTGCTTAAGTCCCACATTGCTTAAACCACTTGTTATCCGCTGAACTAACAAAATCATTCAGATCAGCACGGCAGTGAGGACATTTAAACCCACAATCTAAGGCCAATTGTTGGGACCTGTGCACAAAGGATTTCACGGTTTCTTGGTCGCCTTGTTGCGCTGAAAAAAACTTGTCCCACGCCACTGCCTTATTAATGGACTTCGTTGTAATCTCCTCCAGTTTGTCAAATGCCTCAGAGGACGTTAATGAGTTCCACTGAGCCTCTGAGTGTGTTGCATCTATAGCCATCCTTAGTTTCTCATCGCAGTTTAACCGTATACTGATAAGTGCATTCTCTCCTGAAACGTTTCCTAAGGCCAGCCAATCGCTCATAGAGCGGCACCATTCTCGAAAACTTCTTTGTGTCATCTCATAGCTACACTTATCAGGGCACATCGCCCGGACACCTGCCGAGGCTGATCCATGTGGCCTTCCTTGAGCCATGAGGCCAACCAAAGCCTGTAACAAATCCTGTCCCTCGTTGTGCCGGCATGCCGGTGTTGCATTCCTGTTTGCAGTGCCCCTGGGGGAACGTCTTGCTGTTCCCCTGGGTGTACTGTGAGGGCCTCGTCTTAGCATCTTGTAGGTCCTGCTGTAGAAAGAGAATCACTGCGCCATGTAAGCAGGTTGAGACATACTCGGCAGTAATTGGTTCCTTTAATGTTGGGTAGATGGTTACAGATCAAGGGATGAGCCAGTACTGTCTTTGCCCGGACTCCGTGCAAAGAGATACACACAATCGGGAAAACATATCGTACAACATTAGGCTAAACATTCCTACAGTGAACTACACGGACTTTCCTTCAGTGTTAAACACTCGAGGGGATGGGGATCAGTTACGCTCGATTTCGTCCCGGGTTTCGTAGCAAAGACTCAGAATCCTTCGGTCCCTGATGCACGGTTCGAGTCCTTCACGATCCCCTCCCTAGAGGACTTTGTAGGTAATGAACCAGACGAGATGCTACTGTGTCCTGTTAGTGTGCTGCGGCGCTATCTGAAGAGGACTCGACGTCTCTGGCCTGAGTGTCGACAACTCTTCGTTAGTACTGGCTCTACCAAGAAAGAAGTGTCCAAGAACACCATCTCCTTCTGGCTTCGTGAGATGATAAGGAGAGCGTATTCTGCTGCAGGAGAAGACGACACTGGTACGCTTCGTCCGAGAGCTCACGAAGTCCACAGCATTGGTCTGTCCCTCGCATTCCGGAAGAACATGTCGGTTGCGCAGGTACTGAAGGCAGGTGTGTGGTCCCAATAGACCACCTTCACCTCCTTCTGCCTCCGGGATGTTGCTCGCAAGTCCTTGGACACTTTTTCCTTGGGTCCTGTGGTAGCTGCTCAGCAAGTTGTGTAGCTTACCTGGCTCCTCTAACAGGACAGGTTGCATCTCGCCTAAGATGTACAGTTGTGATTGGGAGAATGAATGTGGAGTGACTGGCCTCTCTTCTTTCTCCCCATCCTGGCTCTCTTCCCATGGGCAGGGAGCAGACGTGCCATTACATGCTGGATCTGGCAGTCAATGCAGGTAAGCACCCAATGGGAGTTCCCATTCTATTTTCCGTTCAGGTTGATAGAAGCAACCCCGTTCCTTCCCCTTGCAAGCGGGGGAGGGAGACCATGACTATAAGACAAACCCAGTGCTTGTGATTGCCTTAATGTCATCCGACTCCAAGTTCTTCCTAGCCTACTTTGCATGAACTGACGATTCCTCTTTCATGCAGAGGGACCCAGAAGTCTGACAACTGATCCCGCGTTTCTTACAACCTGGTAATTTTGTCAGAGGCAGTTTTCCCTTCCTTGCTGTATCGACCAGGAAGGGAAGACAAGGTTGTGAACTCCAGTCAGTTCAGGAGACTTGCTCAGATTCCTCCCTCCAACCAGTGAGTCTTCCTAATGTAAAGGACCTAGGGTTTATATATTGTGTCAGAACAAATCAAAATTTTTAAAGTAAATTGTATTTTTCCTAACTATACAAACCCGAGGTCCTTTACATTTTATGCCCACCTCATGCCACCCCTCAATCTGAAACCTGGGCTGAAAGGCAAATTTGAATGTTTATATCTGGGCAGGCAGTACTCCTGCCTCCCGGATGGTAGTTAACTACCTAACCACCTTTTTCAAAAGTTCAACAGCCGTTTCCAGCTCCACTGAAAGTAATTCCTAATGTAAAGGACCTCAGGTTTGTATAGTTAGGAAAAATACAATTTACTGTAAAAAATTGTGATTTTAGCTGGCCCGGCAGTTCCTGTGTTTCCTGACCACCAACCTGTAGATGTCGGAGGAGAGATTGTCGTCTTCAACTTTATCTTCGACTTTGTCTTCTGCTGCCTCCTCCCCTTCTTCTCCTGAGGCTCGTTGGCTGAAGAAGAGGAAGGCTGCCTCTCTCTCCCGTAAGAAGTCCCACCATGGGGCTTCTAAGGGGCTGCCTCCCTTCACTGGGGGGCAGTGGAATCTCTCGTTGGCTCTTCCCGGTCTTCGGGCTCAGGAACCGAATCACTTACCCAGGGTCTTGCGTTTTGGGAGTCGCAGCTGCGTAGATTTTGGTTTCCGCTCCCGTTGTCATTCTAGGGGTCTGCTTTTAGACTGGTGCTGTGTTGGGTGCTCGACTTTGTTGAGTCACACCGAGTGCTCGAGAATCTTCGGAGTCTCTTGCATCCGGAACCGGTGTCAGAGAGACTTCTCACTGTCCTGGTTCAGGCACAGGGCAAGAGAAAGAACCAAGACATGCAAGTGTCTCAGTTCTTCCTGGCAGTACTGTTTTGAGTGCTCGACCAGTTCCGAAACTGCTCAGTCAGGTTCCTTGCCTGCTGTCTCAGTCCCGAGGGTTCAAGTACCTGGAGAGGCAAGGAGGAGGTTCCCTTCAGAGGTGCTGCAGGACTTCTGAGGGACTACCTCTCTTCGTAGAGGCAGTGCGTTCTTTCATTTGGCTCTTCCCAGCCCTTGGGGTCAGGAACCAATTCGCGTTCCCCATTGGGGTCTCGTGTCTCAGGGGCCTTGAGTGCACGACCTGTTGAGGCCGCGCTCTTGATTCCAGTTCTTAGAACACTGCGTCTAAGACTGATTCTGTGCCTGTCCCTCCTCGGTTTTCTTCGGAAGCTTACTCCGGATGATTGTTATTACAAGATTCAGGAGTCTTGTCGAGTGCTCGGACTCCTTGGAATCTAGAGATCTCAGGCTAAGTGCCAAGGAATCGCAAGCGCTTGACTAGCGAGTCGTCAAGTGTCCTGGATTCTGTGGAATCTCCCGCACTCCTCACACCAGTACTGGGGAGTTCCCTCTCCTCTCTGGTTTAGGCACAGGATGAGAGATGGTGTCGAAACATTCAGATATTTCAATACCTCCTGCCTGTTTCCAAAACTTGTGTCTTGGATCCTTGGGTTTGAGTACTCGGATTAGCAGACAAGAATCCCCTTTAACCTCTTCCCGCTCAACCCCGTGTATTCTCGGGTTTAAGATAACCGTCATATTTCAGTAAGCCCGAGTATACTCGAAATTCTGTTATCTCTTTCCTAGCAACTCCCAGTAAACTCGGCTGTTGTTTATATTAGTCTCCCACTATAGAAAGCCATTTTCTATGCATATAAGTGCCTTTTTTTTTTTTTTTAGAAAATTGTAGCTACCTTGGCGCCAGTTGGCCATTGGAGACGCGTCCTTTCATCAGGCAGGATTTCCATTGTTTTTCTGGGATTTTCTTTTATTATTATTGATATAACTATCATGAGTAGTGAGAGTGACAGTGATACAGAGTATTATGATGGAATGGACGATTCAGGAGCGAAAGTGATGGTGATATGACGTCAGAATACCCTGATACTTCAGATGAAGATGATGACGATAATGTTCCTGATAACCAAGGCTGGCAAAGAATAACAATTTCGGATGATAAATCACCCTCTCCTCCACAGCCTGCATTTCCCTTTATTGGTGATAATATAATTCATCATGTATATAATACTGAAGATGATGAAGAAAATACATATATTCAGTATTTTGAGTCATTTCTTGATGACAATATTTTAGACATTATTGTCACAGAGACGAACAGGAATGCTGAACAAAAGTTGAGTGGAAAATCAGAAACAGAGAAAAGAAATGGCACCCAACATATCGGGAAGAAATGAGGATTTTCCTTAGTGTTATTATGCTACAGGGGATTGTAAAGAAACCTGAAGAAAGCCAATACTGGTCTAAGATGCCTTTGTTACATACACCAATTTTTGCTAAAATTATGCCATATCGCAGATTTTGCAAAATAAAACAGTATTTGCATTTGTCAAATAATGAGGATTTTGACCCTGCCACTCATCCTTGCCCAAAGCTCAACAAAATCTGGAAGTTTTATAATAGCATTGTTAGCAAATTCAAAAGTATGTACACGCCTAAACAAAATGTAGCTATAGACGAAAGTCTTTTACTTTATAAAGGACGTCTTGGTTGGGTACAATATTTGCCACTAAAAAGAGCTAGATTTGGGATAAAATATTTCATGTTGTGTGAATCAGAATCAGGATATGTTTGGAATTTTGTCATTTATACAGGTCAAGGAACAATGTTTGATAATGATTATGAAGACCTTCCAGTGTCTTCAAAAATTGTTATGACGCTGATGAAGCCATTACTGAAAAAAGGCTATTGCCTTACAATGGATAATTATTATAACTCTCCCCAATTAGCAGATTTACTGACAGAAAATGAAACAGATGTATATGGCACTGTCCGTGTTAGTAGAAAGGAAATGCCCTCTGGATTGAAACAAGAAAAACTGCAGAAAGGCGGTATGGTGGCTTACAAAAGAAGAAAAGTAACAGCAATAAAATGGAAGGATAAGAAAGATGTTGTATTACTTTCCACAGTCCATAACACAGAAATGGTAGAAACAGAAAAAATAGGAAAATTGGTGAAGAAGCCTAAACTAGTTATGGATTACAATAACACAATGGGAGGGGTTGACAAAGTAGATCAACGTCTCCAGGATTATCCTCTTACAAGAAAAAGGAGAAAGAGGTATTACAAGAAAATATTCTTTCATATTGTCGACTTCGCATTGTGGAATTCCTATCTTTTGTATCTAAAATCAGGAGGAGAAGCAACAGCTCTAAAGTACCGTCTTCAAGTGATTGACGAGACAATAAAAAAGTACCATACACCTATGATGTCATCAAAAGTAGGACGACCAAGTAGTGTACCTCACCCTCTTCGTCTTACAGAAAGGCACTTTCCAGATGTCGTGCCACCTACAGAAAAGAAAAGTAACCCCACAAGACAATGTGTAGTTTGTAGCAGAAAGCGAGATGCAAGTGGAAAAAGGCTAAGGAAGGAAAGCAGATACTGCTGTTTAGTGTGTGATGTAGCACTGTGTATAACTCCTTGCTTTAGGATATATCACACGAAGGATAACTTTTAGGAAAAGATGAAAGAATTTATTTTATTTTATGTTCTGTACAGGAGTAAATACATTTATTTTCAAAATATAAAGCTGAAATAGGTAATACAGAAAGAAAAGTATTATTCATTATGATGAAGGTAAAACCTTTCATTTCAATTTGTCCTTTTCTATTACTTTTTCATAAAGGCAAGAATCTTTTTCTTCTTGTGATAATGAAACCTTTTACATTTTCTATTGAAAATATCATATTTTTGGCATCATATTTTTTTCTTCTATGTTAGTCACCAGGCTTTACTTTTTCATATTGCATTTTTTCATAAATGCAAGTTTTATTTTTTTGTAATAAAAATTTGCTCCTTTTATTTTCTTTTGAAGATCAGTTATGTTATAAAGTTTTACATTTATCATGTGTAATTATTTTGTTGTTATATTGAAGAATTATGAAAGAATAAGAATATAGAAGAAAATGCAATAAATATATTCTTTATTTGTTATTTTCCTTGTTTTTTATAATTTCCGAGAAAACTCGGCCTTGAGAAGTTATGTAATAGTTGAAGACTATCCTGACAAAAAAATATTTTTTTTTTAAGAAATATTCAAGGTGATTTATCACTTTAGCATATACTTTAGAAATAAACAATAAAAAAATATGCTTCATAAAGACTGGAAGTTGGGATAAAAAATGTGAGAGGGAAGGGGTTAAACCATCTTGTCAAGGTGCTTCAGCCTCGGAGGAGATTAAAGCATGTCTTGAGGACAGTGCTAGTTCATGGCCAAGCTTTCCCAGCTTGGCTCAGCTCAGCCCTGCTTGCTCGGCCAGTCACCGATCACGTTTACGTGATTGGTTCGGATTGGCTCGGCTCGGACCGCTTACCCATCCCCTGATTGCGTTTCGAGACTAGCTCAGCTTGCTCGCCGGCCCCTGATCGTGTTTGCATGCCCCTGTAAACATGATCAGTTTGGCTAACCGAATGCTATCGAGATTCTCCTTCCTTCAGGAGACTCGGCTCAAGTGAACTTTCGCTCTCTTCAGGTTAGCTCTTCACCATGTAGTAACACTCTTCCTTCCTCCGTGCTGCTTTCATTACCTTTGGTTGAGGATCGCCCATAGTTGGCCTCTCCTGCTGGTTCTTTTAACAGGACAGATAAGAGTGCCTTTCTCCTCTCCTCTTCCCTCAAACCCTTTCGATTGCTGCCAGGGGATGAGAGTTGGATAGAGAGGACTCCGATGAGTTTTGTTTCTTATTGGAGTTTCGCTACAAGGATCTACGTCTCGGGCTCAGTTCTCGGATTGGTTCACCGCTCATCCGAGTAGTCGAGGATGGTTTTCTGGTTTCTGGCGAAGTTATCCCTCCAAGGAGAAGAAAAAAGTTAAGTATACCTTAGTTTAACAAGACCACTGAGCTGATTAACAGCTCTCCAAGGAGAAGAGATCGGGAGTGTCGCGCTCCAGGAAGACTCGCGGGTCTAGTAAGTCACGAGTCGTCACATTCCCTCAAGAACAGACCTTTACTCAGCTCTGCCTCCCTCTTTCACAGAGTAGGTGATACCACAGTAGGCAAGGAACGTGCTAGGACAACTGCCATGTCCTCCAGACAATGGCAGGCTAGCCCTTCCTCAGCCCCTAAGAAGTCTCAGGCTTCAAAGGGCGCTCGTAGAACACCCAGCCTTCCTCATTCTCCTCTTAGAAAGTGCGCATGTGTGTGTCTCTACCAACCCTCTTTCCAATCGGGAAGAGGGCAGAGGGAGGAGAGGAAGGAAAATGCCCGTACGGCATTCTCCTCCTCCTGGTGTTTTGATGAACAGATGACTGTCAAGTCATTCGACTATATGACAGCCATAGCCGAGACCTGGTAGTGGACATCCTTCAGGAGAAGTATCTGTTTTTCTCCAGGTCTCGGCCCCCTTTCATCAAACTTCCGTTCCGTCTCCTCTCCGGTGTACCCAACTTTGGGAGCAGCCGTCCGGCTAGAGCTAGTCACTGCGGTGTCCTGTTGTCGCTGCAGCTTCGCCTTCAATTCTCTTCATGGAGAATGAAGATCATCTGCTTCCAGTTCTTAACCCTTTCCTCTCTCAAAGGGTGAGGGTGGATTTAAGCTGATGCTTGATCAACAGGAACCTCATGAATATGCATGCATATTCTCCTCACAACATGCTTCTGTTCTCAGATGTACCAACCAGGGAATAGATGCACACCTGTAAGACCGTTGTCTTCAAGGTGTGCGACCGAGGCGATAAGTACCTCCTCATCAGCATCCTGGAACTCAAGGCAGTTTTCTGGCCCTCCGAGAGTTTCAGGGTTGGTTTTTTGAGATACTCTGTGGTGTTGTTAGGCAATAACACAGTAGTGGCACATGTCAACAAGCAAGAGGGTCTCATTTCCCTCCTGTTGCTTCGGTTGACTTTGCAGGTGCTAGAGTGCACTGTGGTGCACTCTGTAGAGCCGTCAGCCAGATACATCCCAGGCAATGGGATGTATTAGTAGGCAAGCTCAGCCTCTGGCATCAATTGACAGGGACAGAGAGCTACCTTCACTCTATTTTTCATAGAGAGGTTGCTCGACTTGAGGGCTCCGTATCATCTTTTGTTCGCCACCCAGTACAACAGAAGTCTGCAGGTCTTCTGCTCCATCATACCAGACCCACAGGCCACTACAGTGATGCATGCTGACACTGTGGGACTGTAATGAGGTCTTTTCTTTTTATTATTTTATTCATTGCTTTATCATTTCCAGCTTTGTTTGTTGTTAGTTGTTAGAGTCCCAGGAGGCTTAGGAAGACACAGTGCAGCTTTCTTACTTCATTAACACACTAGTAAAATATACAGTATTTATACAAGTTAAGTGAATCAAAGTGTGATCCTTTCTTTCTTGTTAACCTACAACTGGTGAGGCTCTCGACCTCGCTCCCCTAAGGCGCTCGGCTCTTCTCTCTCTCTCTCTCTCTCTCTCTCTCTCTCTCTCTCTCTCTCTCTCTCTCTCTCTCTCTCTCTCTCTCTCTCTCTCTCTCTTGAAGGTTCTTCAAAGGGAATGTCCATCCCACCAGTAGGTGGACCGTTGCTTGTGTTCCGCCTTGTCATTGTCCTTAGTGGTTGGAGATTATCTAACGACATCCCTTGGGTGTGATTAAGGGGAGCGTTTGTGAAAAATCGAAAAATCAAAATTTTCTGAGATATTTTATATATGGCATCATACATATCCTGACTATCTTCTCAGAAAGTTTTATTAAAAAATTTGCCATAGTTTAGGAGTTATAAACAAAAACAGTAACCCTATCATAGAAAAATTACATTTTTGCGTATAATGTAATGATAATGTCAGTATATCGGTAGTAATTTCCTTTTAGCTATGAAATAATAATATCTAAATGCGTTATATGGCAACTGTGAACCTAGTACGCATCAGCGAAAGCCAGGAATCTGCAGGGCAGGCAGTGACGTCAGACAGTCAGTCAGTAGCAGCTCAGAGCTTGACTAAGTAAAACGTCGCTGCCCAACCTGAGCTGTGTTTTGACACTCACTTCATCTAGCTTCATTTAGCGAAGTTATATTACTTTGCAAGTCTATTGTTATATATATTGGCTTTTCAAATATGTCATAAAACATCAAACTGTGCTACAGCAAGCAAATAAATACACAGAGAAGCAAAAAATATCAATATCTCAAAACTAAAGTTATTGACATTCAAACTGCATCTCCATAACGAATGCACCGATCTCAATGAAACAAAAAGCAAACGAAAGCTAAATAAATTGTCTACAAACAAATAGAGAGTTTTTTTCATTTTGTCCCTCGAAAATTTTTGGGGAATTTTTTTCCAAAAAATCAATCGAAGTTTTTTCAAAAACGAAAAATATTCATAAAAAAAAAGAAAAAATAAAATTGAAAAAAACGCTCCCTTACTTTGTTCTAATATATAATATCTGTCTACCACGTAAATTTGAGCTCTTAGTTTGCAAAATTTATGGAGGAGATGCATTTTGAAAATTTTTTTGGGGGGTGGGGTTACCAGCTAATGGGGCGGAGGCACTATGGTTACAGTCCTTTTCCCTATACAAAAATAAACCCAGGCACAAAATTTGAAACTGATTCATTAAAAAACACGGGAGTTATTAGCGAAAAACGATTTTATCAAACGCTCCTCATATCGTTATAAAACTTTGAAGGCCGATATCTCAAAACTAAAGTTATCGACATTCAAACTGCATCTCCTCCATAACGAATGCACCGATCTCAATGAAACAAAAAGCAAATGAAAGCTAAATAAATTGTCTACAAACAAAGAGAGAGTTTTTTTTCATTTTGTCCCTCGAAAATTTTTGGGAATTTTTCCAAAAAAAAATCAATCAAGTTTTTCAAAAAACGAAAAATATTCATTAAAAAAAAAGAGAAAAAAAAATTGAAAAAAAACGCTCTCTTACTTTGTTCTAATATATAATATCTGTCTACCACGTAAATTTGAGCTCTTAGTTTGCAGAAGTTATGGAGGAGATGCATTTTGAAAAATTTTTGGGGGTGGGGTTACCGCTAATGGGGGCGGAAGACAAAAATTATGGTTACAGTCCTTTGCCCTATACAAAAATAAACCCAGGCACAAAATTTGAAACTGATTCATTAAAAAACACGGGAGTTATTAGCGAAAAACGATTTTATCAAACGCTTCCCTTAATTGACTTAATTCCCTCCTTTGTGGGTGGGACTAATGACATCACTGGAAGTCTTCAGGTTCCAGTGAAAGTTGAAAGGTCAGATCACAGGTGAGATGGGTAGGCAGTTTTTAATGGTTGCACTTAGATTACTCTCGCACCAGTGTTTTGGCTATATACTCACAACATTCTCTCTCTCTCTCTCTCTCTCTCTCTCTCTCTCTCTCTATCATTGTCTGTTAATGGTTCTTTCTCATTTCTTTTTCTCTCTCTTATAGTTACGCTATTCCTAACCAATATTCTCCTAGCTATCATTACAGGACAACCTCAACGTCTTCATCTTCCCTACGTATTTGTCTAATTCGCAGGGTGTTCAGCAAAGTGTCATTCACCCCAACTTTAGGTGGATGCTGGAAGACTTTGCCTTTTGCCCGACCTGCTAGCTTTGCTTCCAAGGCACTGAGAAGAGTTCTTCCCTGACCCGACCCTCTGTGTCAGCGACACGTGAAGCAGTTCCTCAGGCAGTACAGTCCCTGTGCCTTCACGACTAGAGACTATCCAGCTTTCCTTGCAATCATAGACTTCTCGCCAAGGGGCAACAGAGATAGCTGGATGTCTCTATCAATCTTCTACAGCAGTACTCAGGGATTGGAGCCGTCTTTGCTGGTTGGTGTCGTTGACGGGTCTTTTTCTCTGGTCAGATCTGATCTTCAGCAGGTCATGGACTTCCTTGTCTTCTTCGCCGAGAGTTGCTTCTCTCCGATCCAGTTATGAAGACTTAGGTCCACATTCGGCCTAGTCTTAGGTGAGCCCTTTTCTTCCCAGTTAAGATTTAGCTACTGATGAGAAGCTTCGATCGGTCTTGCTCTCCCCAGGACCTCAGGCCCCTGGGCGGCATGTGACTCTCGTTTAGGGTTCCTGTCTCATGCTCTGCACACGCCCTTGCAAGAATCATCAGACAGAGATCCAAGTCTCAACACCATCTCTTGTCTCGCTCCAGCATTGGAGAAGAGGATAGACGATTTTCATCGACTGTCTTTGTTGTGAGCATTCAAGGGTTGGGGATCAGTAGCTCGACTTCTTCTTGGATGTCGTTGCAAACTCTGAACCCGTCGGCACCTGTTGCCAGGTTTGAGTTCTTCATGATCCCCTCCCCCTTGGACTTTGTAGTTGATGATCCAGATCAGTCACTGCTTTGTCCTGTTGGGTGCTGCGGTACTTTCCGAAGAAGAACCGACATCTCCAATGGATGTTGACGACTTTGTGCCAGTACTAACTCGCCCAAGAAAGAAGTGTCCAAAGACATGTCTTTCTTTCTGGTATGTATGACTATCTAAAGGGCGTACTCTGCAGCTGACATTGATAACACCTGTACATCCTGTCCGAGAGCTCATGAAGTCAGTGGCTTGGTCCATCCCTCGCATTCTGGAAGTTTCTGTCAGTCGGAAAGCAGAGATGTGGACTCATCAGACCCCATTTATGTCTTTTTACCTTTGGGTTTTTGCCCATGAGTCCTTAGAACCCCCTTTCCTTGGACCTGTGGTGGCTGATCAACAAGTGGTGTTTTCTTACCCAGCTCCTTTAAGAGGGCAGATAGCATCTCGCCTAAGGTGTGCGGTTATGGAAGTGAGAGGGACTACGAAAGAGACTGGCCTCTCCTCCTCCTCCTCCTCCTTCCTTGTCCCCCCGCTTCTCTTCCTTCGGGCAGAGAATGAAACTCAAACCGACACTTGCTGGAACTGGCTTTGATGCAGTAAGCTTACATATCGAGCACCCATTCTATTTTTCTTTCCTAGAATCATAGAAGCAATTCTGCTCCTTCCTCTAGCAAGGGGAGGAAGGAAACCCTGGCAATAAGACAAACCCTTTTCTAGTTTTTGCCCTACTGCCTCCAACTCTTAGATTCTTCCTAGCCTATTTTCTTATGAGTTACGATTCTTCACTTATTCAAAAAGGTCCAGAAGTCTAACAATTGATCCCGCAGTTCCTATACTCCAGTCAATATGTCAGAGGCACGGTACTCCTCCTTGCTCTCTCGACCGGGGGGAGTAGCCCAGGTGTGGCAAACTCCAGTCAGTTCAGAGACTCGCTCAGATTCTTCCCTTCAACAAGTGAGTCTTCCTAATGTAAAGAACCGATGGTTTGAATATTTTGTAGGAACAAATCACAATTTTTTAAAGTAAATTGTATTTTTCCTAACTATACTAATCTGAGGTCCTTTACATTACATTTATGCCTGCCTCATGCCACCTCTCAATATGAAACCTAGGGCAAAAGGCCTAACTACCTTGTTCAAGAGTTTTAACAGCTGTTTCCAGCTTCGCTGTAAGTAATTCCTAATGTTAAGCATCTCAGGTTTGTATAGTTAGGAGAAATACAATTCACTTCAAAAAATTGTGATATTTTGATCGACAATGTTTCAATTCAGAGATCAGGGATCAATTCCAATGATATACATGTGTCTAGATCTCTCTGTCTAATGCAAGGCTCTGAAAACTTCTTTGATAGTAATATGATGGTCTTTTCTGGAACCCAATTTCAATTAAAAAATATATAATGGAAGGAGGGTTTTCACAGTCACTACAACTTCACCTTGATGAATAAATCTGAACTATCTCCAAACATGGTTACCTTTGGTATACACCTGTCACCAGGAACGTTTGAAAATATGGGGAATGATTGATGGCAGATAATTCAACAGTTGTTGAAACAGACCAGAAACCTGTGAAAATTATTGTCCAGGGTTAGACTGGTTCATAAATCAGACTTGTGGTAGTAATGGAGCAATCTCTTTTAGGAAACCTGATTTAACTGAAAGATGTTTTACCACAAGGAAGAAGCAGATTCTGTTTTAATAGAAATTGGTTAGCAGTACATATAATCAAATAGCAAAGTTTGATACAACTAAGGATTATCTGATGTGAAAGAGCTTAATATTATGCAAAAAGGAGGACCTCTGATGCCATCAGTATTAAATATCCTTTTTATATCTAACAGCAAGGACTGTCTCCCTGATGCCAGATAATTTAACAGAAGTAGCTTCCCTTATGGCCTAAGCCAGGGGACCAACAGATAAAAAACTCCACATGAGGATCAGCTGAGGATCCTAGACTGGGAAAAGGACTTAAAACTATACTGTACATGAGGAATGTTAACAGATAAGGGATTTTGACAGAGGAAAAATCTATTTCTGAGGAAGGTCCCGTGTCACCCGGTGAAATTCCATTACAGCACGAATTTCTAGGTATAATAATGCTAGATATACCAGAGAAAAAGAGCTTTCAGGAAAGCTGGGGTTACTACCCCCAGTCGAGCGTCTTCTAGGAAGACGTCGGTATAAAGAAGGGTGAGTGAAATACCACTACCACGGAAATATACTCGAAAGATCTCTCCCTATCAAAACCCCGGGAAAGAGCGGTGAGCCGTTACAGCCCCCTACACTCAACACCCGCCAGGACGGCGACACCAGCGCCACCTACTTCATTCCATGCTAGCACTAACCCCAGACTTGGCATGTGCAAGTAGGGGAGTACTAGGTGAGCCAGGGAGGGTCACCGGGTGACACGGGACCTTCCTCAGAAATAGATTTTTCCTCTGTCAAAATCCCTTTTCTGAGTCCAGTCCCGTGTCAGCCGGTGAAATAGTGATAGAGAATCATGCCAAGGCTGCAACTACAAGGAAAAAGGGGGTAATCTGAAGAAAAATGCAAAAATTTTACGAAAATAATTTTAATCAAGTAATCTCTTTCATGTAGCAAGAATACTAAAACTAAGGTATATTAAATCTAAGGCACATCAAAAAACTTAATACTATGAAATAAGGGGAGGTCCCCAGTGCATGACGGGAAAAAACCTCAAAAATCTTAAAATTACTTAAAGGTAGGTGAAACATGAAATGTGCACAAGACAAGCAAACATAACCTTAATACTATACACGTAAACTTAGGCTAAACACGTAAGAGACAAGATTAATGAAAATTAATATATACACATATCTGGGGTACGTGGAGCCAAATAAAAACCGTCCAGTACCCCGTAAGAAAAACCAATCATGGCATGTCAGATTACACTTTTCCATCAGTAGATACAAGATACATCAATATGAGGGGCCAGGCAGTGAGGCATAATCAACCAGGAGAATAAGCAGAGAAGTAAATGAGGCAGGCGGGCGGGGGGGAAAAGGAAAGGATAAGGAAATGATTATTTAAGGTGGGGAGATGACACTTCCCACTGCTATTGTAGAATATTTCAGGGCTTCGAGCGATTTTAAATAGTGGCGTTTAAACACTAGAGGTGATTTCCAACCCGTATATTTAGATAACTCTGAGAAGTCCATATTATGAAAGTAATTAATAGAAGTAGCAACTGCTCGAATATCATGAACTTTAGGAACTGAATCTGGGTTGGCCTGTTTAATGAAATACAGAATTTGTTGCCTTATAGCGTTCAGAGAAAGAGTACCACCTTTCTCCCTGATAAAAAGAGGACCCGACTTACTCTGTGGAGTTCTTAAAAGGTAAGATTTAAGTGTATAAACTGGACATAAAGATTGGTCTTGAGGAAGGGGCACCACCTTCCAAGGAGACCACCTGTCCTGTGGGTCTTCGTTCTTAGCTAAAAATCTAGGGTCAGGGGAAAGGAGGACCTCTCAGACGGGAGGAAGTTAACAAAATTATCACCTCTAGTGAGAGCCGACAGCTCTGAGATTCTAGCACCTGAAGCCAAGCTAATCAAAAATAATGTCTTCCTTAACAGATCCTGATAAGAGCAATGAAAGTTATCCAACCTGATGCTAACTTAAGGACGTCATTGAGAAACCACGTAACCGAATGTGGACGTGATACTGGTCTCAGACGAGCGCATGCTCTGGGGATGGATGGAAAATAGGAATCTGTATTCGATTTTAAAGCCGTAAAGAAATACTTTCTTCAATGCCGACTTGACTGTGGTAATAGTGGCCGGAGCCAGGCCTTTTTCAAACAGTGACCTAAAGAAGGAAACTCCTAAATTAGTCGTCATGATTTTGGCTTCAGATGCTTTCAGGAAGGAGGCTAATTTTTTGACTGCTGAGTCATACTGTCTAAGAGTAGAATCTCTTTATCTGATTCTAAAAACAGAGTGTTGACAGGGTCAATGTTCGCTCCTTTTTGGGCTGCGAATTTTATAAAGTCCATAAAACTAGGGCATTCTGAATCCTTGAGGAAGCTGACACAGTCTTGGTTTGTACTGTCTGGGTCAGAATGGGCTTGGGAATCCGAAGACTCCATAATCCCAGTTCCTGAAGGAGAGGGAACCAATTGCTCTTCGGCCAGTAGGGGGCTACTAGGGCTGGTTGACCCTTGAATGTCCTGAGTTTGTGTAATACTTTCAGCAGTAAATTTATTGGAGGGAACAGATAAATCTTCTCCCAATTGTTCCAATCTACTGTCATTGCGTCTGTGGCGAACGCCTGAGGGTCCAGGTTGGGGGCCACGTAACAGGAGCTTGAAGTTGCTCTCCGTTGCGAACAGATCCACTTGGAGGCCCGGAACCCGGCGGCAAATCCATTTGAAAGATTCCACATCCAGGGACCACTCCGTCTCCAACGGGTAGTCCTGGACAGGAATCCGCCACCACGTTCCGTACTCCGCTAGGTGGGTGGCTGACAGGTGCCAGCCGTGCTTGTTCGCCAGGGAGAAGATAGCAACCATTACTTGGTTTACTCGACCTGATTTGGAGCCGCCCCTGTTGATGCAATGAACTACCACTGCGCTGTCTAACACCAGCCTGATATGAATCCGGTTGGGGGCGGATTTTCTTCAGAGTTAGAAAGACCGCCATAGCTTCCAGGGTATTTATATGGAACTGCTGAAACATTGTGGACCATGTTCCTTGTACTTTCTGTTTTGGTGAATATCCCCAGCCGCTTAGAGAAGCGTCTGTGTGGATAACTAGTGCCGGAGGGGAAATTGAAGCGGAACTGTTTTGGACAGGCCTCTGACTGTGGTCCAAGGCCGCAGTCTTGTCTTTAAGATTCGAGGATAGAGGAGACCTTGTCTCTGAGCTTGACATTTGCTCGACTCCGCCACACTCTGTTTATGTCTTTTAATTTCGCTTTCAAGAGCAGGTCTGTCACTGAGGCAAATTGAAGAGACCCAAGGACTCTTTCTTGGGATCGGCAGGATGCCGATGGATTTTTGAGGAATCTCCTGGTGAGAGATGCTATCTCTTTCCTCTTGGGAGGCGGGAGAGATAACGTGTGGGAGGACAGATCCCACTGGAGACCCAGCCACTGAAACCGGGACTCCGGAGTCAGGCGGGACTTCTCTCTGTTCAGCTGAAAACCTAGCGACTCCAGGAAATTGATGACTATGGACGTGGCCTTCTGACACTCCGGAACAGTTGGTGCCCAAATTATCCAATCGTCTAGGTACGCTGCTAGGGATATTCCTCGGGACCGGAGCTGTTGTACTACCGTGTCCGCCAGCTTGGTGAATACCCTGGGCGCAATGTTCAGACCGAAGGGCATGACCCTGAAGGAGTAGGCTTGATTCCCGAGTCTGAAACCGAGGAACTGAGAGAAGTTCCGCGCAATCGGGACGTGATAATAAGCGTCTGAAAGATCGATAGAGGTGGTGACGGCCCCACGCGGAAGTAGGGTCCGTACCTGAGCTACCGTAAGCATGCGAAACTTGTCGCATTTTATGTAGAGATTTAGACGCGACAGATCCAGGATCACTCTTTGCTGATCGGAGTCTTTTTTGGGAACAGTGAATAACCTGCCTTGAAACTTTAGGTGCCTTACTTTCTTTATTGCTTGTTTGTTGAGCAATTCTGTTACGTAATCCTGTAGGATTGATGTGGGTGGCTGGTAAAATCTGGTTAGAGGAGGAGGGTTCTTGATCCAGCTCCACCCTAGTCCTTTGGACACAATGCTGTGTGCCCAAGGGCTGAAGGTCCATTGGTCCCTGAACCAATACAGGCGACCGCCTACCTGTGTTCTCTCAGTGGGAGGGAGCGGGTTTATTCCCCTACCATGTCCAGGCCTTCCCTTGGGGTGGTGTTGGGCTTTCCTCTATGGGGACTTTGCCTCTTCCTCCCCTTGAAACCCTATTGAGGCCGTGAAAGAACCCACGGCCCTCATATGGGGATTGTATGCTGGTGAAGTCATATAAGAGGGCGCAGCTGGTTGGACCAGCACGTATTGTTGGGGGTGAGCCTTGGAAGTAGACGGCTGGGCTACTGCCGAGACCGGGACGGCTTGGACTACCGCCTGATGGGGCCTCTTATGCCTCCTGAAGCGTTTGCCTCCTCTCGTCTGGGGGCCGGTCGATTCTGGGGTCTTGCGCTTATAAGCGGAAATGCCCCAGCGAGAGCGCAGACTCTGATTGGCCCGTGTAGCCTCGGTCATGACGCTTGTAACCTCGTCTTCAGGCTAGAGGTTAGGTCCCCAGATCGAGCTTTTAACGAGCTTGTTAGGCTTGTGGCGGATGGTAGCATCGGCAAAGATGAACTTCCTGCATTCCAGTCTGGCCGTGATGAACTCATACAAGTCCGACTGGAAGCTCGCCAGGAAGGACTTAGCCAGAACCTGGAAAAAGGCTCGTCCGAGCAGGAGACGGCAGTAGCTTCTGTAAGGCAGCCGGAGCTCAAGGACCGGGCTAACTTAGTCCGGGCCTCAAACTCCGCCTTCAATAAGGATTCCGGCAGCTTAGGAGCTGCTCACTAAATTGCTTGGAAGCGCAGAGGGGGTCCAGCTTCCCGACAGTGAAAGTGGACGGGCGTCCACCCAGAACTCATTACTTCCTGGGAATACCAGGAAGTAGGGTCTGTTTCCTTAATTGTGGTAACGGATTACCATCAAAGCATGCTCGGGCCGTAGCCAGAGCAACTTTGTCCAAGCAAGGGGTGGGAAGGTCTTCTCCCAGGGCGAACATCGTAAAGTTGCCCTTGAAAGGGGTCAACTTCGTGTTTTCTGCCTGCCACTCCGTCAGAGTGCGCAGGAGAGCCGACTGAGCTTGGTCCCTAGGGACGATGACAGTCTCCCTAGGAACCTTGTCTGACCGAATCCAAGCTTCTTCTGTGAGCCTCACGAAGCCTGGATAAGGGGGCAAGAGATCGGGGGGGAAGAACTCCAATTCCTCCAACCGTCTCGTGCCAAGACCCTCAACTGTAAGTTTGCCATCGTGTTGGATGGCCCGGAGTGCGAAGCGCCAAGGGTTACCGACATCGAACGGCGGGAGGTCCGCAGTGTCGGGGATAACATACTGTGGTTCTGCTGGGGGTGGGCGAGCCATACCTGCCAGTATGTTATCATGACTGGCCAACTTTTCAGTTATCTTTTCAAACCTAGAGTCTAGGTCCTCCGTAAACTTTTTGTAAAGTTCAGTGGCAAGGGCCTCTGCATCAAAAGCAGGCTGGCGAGGAGGGCTTGGTTTTGCAGCCCTCTTACTCGCGCCTTTGCTGGAGGAACTAGACTTGCTCCCGGAGGCTACAGGTCCTGAAACCTTAGCCTTCGACGGGGGGAAGGGCGATGCCTTCTTGGAAGTCGAGGACTTGTAGCCCTTCGCCTTCCATGAAGTCTTCAACTTCAACTTGGGGATAGCAGACGGAGCTCTATCACCCAAGGAGGAAGACTTCACAAAACCTGCAAAGGAAGATACTGATGAAGCAGGGGAGTCAAACAGAGGGGGGCCCGCCCCAACAACCTCACTTACCTCACCACTTACCACCTGGTCCGGCTCTGTATTCATTGGTTCCAGGTTGAGATCCAAGGCGGCTACATCCTCCGAGACTTCGGCATATAGGATATCCACTTGAGGTGGCTGGGTCGCATCCCGGATTTGCTGGATGATTGGGGTGGCAAGATCTTCAGGCACTGCGGCCGCCACCCGTGCGCCGGGGTAAAGCAAGTCCCTCAACCTGGCGTCGAGGACGTAGGGCTTCCCCGACGGAACATTCCTGCCGAACCCAGCCACCCAGGCCCGGAGGGATTCCAAGGCAGACTTCTTGGAAGCTTCGTCCGCCTGCAAGGAAACCAGCAATTAGTTAGGAACGAAAAAGCCAGACCGGGAACCTTTAAACAATATACAATATGAGGAGCATGAAACGGGGGAAAAAAGGCTGTCACTTACCGACTCATCCTGGATGGTTGAGCAGAGAGCAAAGCAAACCTCACAACCATCGGGGTGCCAAACAACCAGGTCGTCAAGTCGGACCGCACAACCAGCGTGGGTCCGGCATACTACGTGCCCGTAGGGTTGTTGAAGGGAGGCGGTACACCCCGGCTCCTCACAGCGAACAGTCTGTAAGTATAAAAGTACATGAACCTCACACTCTAAGCAATCTAAAGCCGGCAAGGCCGGGAAACTCAACTACAACCGGAATACTCCGGCGGAGAAGAACTCCCTTATCATAAACTGGGCCAATAAGCTCTAAATGCACAGAGTGGAAGGTAAGGGCTTTCAGACCCTGGAGGACTCCGGGGAATGAAGGAACGAGAAACCAGGAACTAACCATAAGGGCTGCCAGAAAAAATAACGGCGGAGCCCCCGGGTGTAGGACCGGACTCACGTATATATAAAATAAATAAAGGAGCGAACTCCTGTAGATAAACAGATTTATCTAAAATTAATGAAAAATAATAATAATAATAATAACAACAATAATAATAATAAGTGACGGTAAATACTCCGGAGACCGGAGGGGTCCGCTCCCCTTACATGATGTAAAAACTTTCCGCCCTTACCTCCCCGCCGGAGAAACAAGACGGGTAAAGTGCTCGTATGTTCATAACATAAGACGGAGCAATTACATTTTACCCTATCTACGTAGCCCGACGGGGAGACGAGAGGTATGGGATAGTGATTCGAACACGTTCGAGCAAACAAACCACCAACCCCAACACAGCGAAGCTAGGGACGGTATGGGAGGGAGCGAATCCCTCTACCAATAGGAGGAGTCCCTGAACTCGGAGAAAACGCCATCTAGCGTCACCCGCACGAGTCGCAAGGCTGGGGGTAGGGGGGGGAGGGGGGGTGGAGCAGGGGAGAGAAGTAGGCTACCCGGAAGGGAACAGGAGACAGGGAGAAACATATCACCCGCTCAACTGCATCCTTCCCTCCAAATGAACTTGGAAGGGTAGCCTACTACAGGGAGCTACGCAACCCGAAGCCCGACTCCTTCCTAGGCGAAGCCTAATATGGACCTAACCTAGTATAGGCTAGGAAAAAGGAAGGAGTGCAAAAGGGAGGAGGAAGCAACAGGGAGAGAAATTTTGTGCCGAGAGCCAACCGGGATCGAGAAGGGGGGGTTAAGGAGGCGACTAGCCTAGAGGAAACACATCCAAAGAACTCGATTCCCCCAAATGGAGGAAGAGAACTAAGGGGCTCACTCTACCCACTGAAAAACGACACCGGAGGAAACAGCAACCAAAACTCCCTCAACCTGATCTCCGCACTCAGGGCAAGGGGATGGAAGCAAACAAGCCTACACCACAAAATACCATCACACATAAATAATTAAAATCAAAATATGCTCAATAGGGAGCGTAGCCTACCTCGGGGAAGCGGTTAGATTGGGGCTGCCGCTACCACCAGAGGTAAACAACAAAACTTAAAACAATTAAAATAAATAAATAAACTAAAAATAAAAGGAGAGCACCATCTTCAAGCATAAAATAATAGCCTACTTGAGACCAAAAATAAAAAGGAACCCAACCTGGGGGGGGGTACTTGGACGGGGCATCACCCTAATAAAGGCCGATAGGCCAATGAAATGTAATTCGTAAACCAAAAGGGAGGGGAGCCACCGCAAGGAACCACCAGGAAGGGAACCAAGGGGTTAAAATCTATCTATAACGACGAGGAGACAACTCCAACCGAAAGAACAGAAGGAGTCGCCTCGCGGTCGACATGGCTGGCGGGGGACGCCGTGGCGTCATAATAAGACCTCAATATTTATGAAAATACGAGACCAAAACAGCCAATAAAACAGAACAAAAACCCCACAAGAAGATGGTACTTAACTTAGAGATGGAAAAGGTGCTCGATGCCATCGTAGATGTAGAAAATAATCCAAATAAGAGGACGAGCACACAAAAGAAACGAATTTGTCACGTGCTAGAAAATGGAATGAAGTAGGTGGCGCTGGTGTCGCCGTCCTGGCGGGTGTTGAGTGTAGGGGCTGTAACGGCTCACCGCTCTATTCCGGGGGTTTTGATAGGGAGAGATCTTTCGAGTATATTTCTGTGGTAGTGGTATTTCACTCACCCTTCTTTATACCGACGTCTTCCTAGAAGACGCTCGACTGGGGGTAGTAACCCCAGCTTTCCTGAAAGCTCTTTTTCTCTGGTATATCTAGCATTATTATACCTAGAAATTCGTGCTGTAATGGAATTTCACCGGCTGACACGGGACTGGACTCAGAAATAAATGTGTGCATGCATTTTTATATAAGTAACTTACCAAGTAATTACGTAGCTAACAGTTTCTATTATCAGCAGCTAAAATTTGAAATTCACGGTAGCGATTCTTTTTTGTTTCGTTGTAGGTAACTGACCCTGCCCACTTTCGGGAAACAGAGGAACAACTGAGCAGAGAGCTTCAATTTGTTTCTTCCGGCTTATGATGAAGGTTGTGAGCAGCAACGAGATTTTAAATTCTCTTGCTTTACTGGTTTATAGTTGATGGTCTAAATTGGTGAAGTATTTTGCTTTTGGTAGCCTCTCAGCAACTTAAATATTTTGTTTTTTGTTGAAAACGACTTTATTTACCTAATTGTGACTAGTATTTGATTGGACTTTCCTGACTGTTCAACTTGTATCACTGACAATGTCCAACACAAGTTCGGTAGTATTCATTATTGCAGCAAAGGCTGCAATATGAGAATAACTTCAGCAAAGTATGATTCTTATTCAAAATGTACTACTTGTAGGGGTCAAGTATGTTTGTGTGGTTTAACTTGTGCTGAATGTATTGATTGGAATCTTAAGAAATGGAAGACCTTAAGTTCTCATTTAACTAAATTAGAGAAAGACAGAAAGAGAAAGGCGATGGCTAGGAATGACAAAAGTTTAGTTAGTCAGGAATCGACTAAATCTTCTGTTGATTTACCTGTGTTACCTGTTTCTGCTTTGTCTCCTATTACTAGTCCTGCCTCTATCCCACCTGTTCCATTACCCAGCTCCCCTACTCCCAAACCCAATGCCATTGCCATCCTTGAGCATAAGTACAATCGCAAGTTCAATATGTTGGTTAATACAGTGGCTCAAATAAGTGCACCTGTTCGTTCCCTTATGGAAAATAGGAATGTAACAAATGAAAGTACAGTGTTTGTGAAAGAGCTGGCTACTCGGCCCGCCAATTCTCCTAGGCGAAGGTCACTGGCATACTCCCCAGCACCAGGGAGAAGCTGTACTGGAAGCCCAAGGGAGGTTGGTGGGGTCTGTCCCCAGGTAGTTCACCCCCCAGTCGCTTCTGGCGCTAGTTCCCAAGTAGCGACAGATAATCATTGGGAATGCGTTTTCCAGAATGTGTACAATCTTTCCTCTAGTTCTGAGGCCTCCAGCCCCAAACAGAGGCACCACTGGAAAGGTCTGTTGTAGATGTGTTTCGCACCCCTCAAGTGCCGAAGAAGAAAGTCACAGAATCGGTTCCTCCCTGTAGTTTCTGGGACAGTCCAGAGAAGTTTTCTCAAGTTCGTGTAGAGGGAGAAAGGCAAGTGTTAGGGCCAAAAGCCACCTCCAAGCATAAGCGCTCATTAGTGTCAGTGTTTACATCAGTGGACGAACCTCCCTAGGCTTCCTATCGACTAGTAGTGGACGAGTGCCTGCTGGCACCAAAGCGCATGGTGGCTGCCAATTATTGAGTCACCTATGAGCGCTCATTTGCTCCCGAGCTTTCGTCAGTCGACAAGCCCCCGGTTGTGCCTGAACTGCAGTCGGCTCTGGAGCGGCCAGTTGCTCCCGACCACCCAGTAGCGCCCACTGGTATAGATTCTGTTGGACATTCATCCAAGTGATTGACTTCCAGACCAGAGTTTGTGGTGCCATCCCCCTCACAGCAAGCTGCTTCAGCAACGTCTAGATGATATCTTGGGCCTTTTGAAGAAACCTTCTAACCCGTCTTCTGGTAAAGACTTGTCTCTTTCACCAGTGTCTTTGGTGGAAGAGGAAAGTGATAAGGATGAGGAAGGAAACTCTCCTCCTTCAGCTTACACATCGCTACTTCAATTATTCGAAGTTTCCCTTCCTTCTTCTCACCTGCAGCTCCCGCATCTCCTGCATCTATCTCCCTAATGAGTAACGTTCCTGTTGAGACTTCAAGACTGCCTAATATGGTACTCTCCACCTAAGCTCTTAACAAAGTCAAAACCTGGCTCTCGGATATGAGGGAACAAGAGAAATACAATTTCAGTTATCCTCCTTCTCGTCTTTTGAAGAGAGATGTTTGCATTATGCAACCGGAGAAGCTCCTTCCTTGGGGGCGGCTGCCTCCTCCCAAGTGGACTTCTCTGGCTTCTTAGACTCATTCCATTGATCGGCCTTTTCTGCGGCCAAAGTTATGTTCTCTTCGTCAGAATTAGATCTTATGATGAAGAATCTATTCAAGGTCTTCGAGATTGTGAGTATTTTGGGCTGGTCGGTAGGCGCCATTGCACGGAAAGTTCAAGAATATGCCTCCTTGCCTGCAGGTTTTTCTTCTGATGTCTTCGGGGTCCTGTCATGTGTAGACAATGGGATAAGAGATGAAGCACAGGAGTTGGCTTCACTCTACACCATGGGAGTGTTAAAGAAGAGGGAGTTATGGTGTTCATACACCTCTAAGGGAGTCACTTTAATTCAAAGGTCTGCACTTCTTTTTCTTCCCTTTCACAAGACAGTTTGTTCGCTCAGTTAGTAGTTAACGAGATTTCTTCTGATTTACAGTAGAAATCCACCCATGATCTATTAGCGAAATCGTCAAGGTGCACTGAGGAGACTCCTGCTGTTAATTTCAAGTTATCATCTCCTCTGCAATCCTATCTCTTTCGTGGTGGCAGGCAAAGATCTTCTTCAAGATCAAGGCCTAACATACGGTTCCTGTCGCAGACTTTCAAGAAGTCATCATCAAAACCCTCCTCTAGAAAGTGAATCAAATTTCCTCCATACTCCAGTGGTTGCCAGACTCCTTCAGTATTGGGAGAAATGGAGCAAGAGAGGGACGGAGCAGCGAGTTGTAGCAGTTTTGAGGAGTGGCTACACAATCCCTTTCCTAGAAAAACCTCCTTTAGTTAAGATGCCGATCGCCTTAACTGTCCACTCCAAGAGTTAGAGGAGATTTTTGGCTCTTGCAAGGTAAGTTTCATCTCTCCTCGAGAAGAAGGCGATAGAAGTAGTCCCAGATGTAAGTTCGGAAGGGTTCTACAATCAGCTTTTCGTAGTTCCAAAGGCATCAGGAGGATGGAGGCCAGTCCTGGATGGGAGAGCTATAAATGTTTTTACAGTACTCAAAAGACCAAATTCTGAATGGAGACAACTCGTTTGATACTCTCATCCATTCGGCAAGGAGACTGGATGGTCTCAGTATATCTACAGGACAACTACTTTCACATCCTAATACACCTGGACTCTCGAAAATATTTGAGATTTGTTTTTCAGGACCAGGTGTTCCAGTCCCGGACCCTGTGCTTCGGGCTGTCAACAGCCCCTGAAGTCTTCACACACATTCTTGCTCCCCGGCAGGTTGGCTCCACCTGATGGGAATCAACATAGCGTTATATATGGACAATTGGATCCTTTGCTCCATATTGAAGGAACAATGTACGGAGGGCCTTCGGAAAACATTACTTCTTGCCCAAGACTTGGGCTTACTGATAAATCAGGAGTCACAGATGACTCCTTCACAGGAGATAGTTTGTTTGGGAGTGACTCTCAATTCTCATCTTTTTCAGACTTTTCCCTCTCAGGAGAGAGTAGAGTCTTGCCTACGGAAGATAGACAAAATTCTTCATCTCCAGGCATGTTCGGCGAACAATTGGATGAGTCTCCTTGGGACGTTGGCCTCCATGGACCAGTTCGTCTCCTTGGGGAGACTTCACTTGAGAGTGTTACAGTTTTTTTTAAGAGAAAAGTGGGATAGGGAAAGATTTCCAGACTCCTTCATGTTCCTGGTGACACAAGAAATCAAGGAGCACCTACTTTGGTGGAAGTCAAGAGACAGGTTGCTGGAAGGAAAGCCTCTGTTCCTGCAGAGCCCAGACCTAAACTTCTATGCTGACACATCAGATCTGGGCTGGGGAGCCCTTTTAAGGGACAAGGAAATCTCTTATGGCACATAAATGTCAAGGATTAAAAGCAATCCACTTGGGTCTGATAGCTTTTTCATCGGAATTGTTGGAGAGGACGGTAGCAGTACACTCCGACAACACAATGGCCCTGGCATATATAAGCAAACAAGGAGGAACTTGTTCATTTTCCCTCTGCGAGGCAGCGAGGGACCTCCTTCTCTGGGGGGACCAGAATCATACGAAGTTAACGACCAGATTTGTCCAGGCAAACTCAATGTGTTGGCAGATCAGCTCAGCCAACAAAACCAAGTCATCCCCACAGAGAGGACTCTTGATCTACAGGTCTGTCTAGATCTATGGAGATTGTGGGGAAAGCCAATGTTAGATTTCTTCACAATGTCGAGAAGTCATCGGCTTCCTCTTTTCTGTTTTCCAGTCCCAGATCTGCAAGCATGGCCAACGGATGCCTTGCTTCTCGACTGGTCCAACAAGTTCCTGTATGCATTCCCTCCTTTAGGAATGATAAGGGATGTGCTGAACAAGTTCCACCTACACCAGAATGTGTCAGTGAATCTGGTAGCTCCCTTTAGGCCCTTAAGGGAATGGTTCCCAGAGCTCATAGATCTGCTGGCAGACTTTCCGAGACTCCTCCTGCAGAAGAAAAAGCTTCTCAGAGAACCCCACTTCAGGCACTTTCATCAAGGTTTGTCTTCTCTGGCTCTGACAGGATTCAAACTGTCAAAAGACTCCTCAGAACAAAGGGTTTTTCAAGGGAGGTTGTGGAAGCTATTTCAAAATGCAGATGTCGATCCTCAGCTAACATCTACCAAAGGAAATTGTCAATTTTATATAAGTAACTTACCGAGTAATTACATAGCTATTGGTTCCCTAACCTACGGCAGCTTAGAAATTCAAAAGTTGCGTGGTGGCGCTGTTATCGTTAGTGTGTAGGTGACAACATCCCGCCACTATTTGGAACTCGAGGAAACAAACCAGTGGACAGCTCAATTCGTTTTCTGCCGGCTTCCGGTTAACATGGGAAGTTTGCACGCAGCTGCTTTTTCGCCTTTCGGCTTTGCTTTGCATGAATTTGGTGAAGTACTCAGAATTTGTTGCTTTGTGGCTTGCTGCCATTGTTGAATTGTCGTTCGGGTTAACTTTAGTTTATTTAGTTAACAATGTCGGATTCCAGTTCATCTAGTATTCGCTTTTGTTCTGAGGGTTGTAGAACTAGGCTAACTAAGCTTTCATACAATTCTCATACAAAATGCACTAAATGTAGGGGGCAAGAATGTAGTCAGGATAATACTTGCATAGAGTGTCAGGATTGGGAGGATAAGAAATGGAAAACATTGAAATCTCGTCTAGACAAATTAGAAAGGGATAAGAAGAGGAAAGCAGCCATTAGGGCTAAAGGTAGGGCTAATGCAGAGTCCATTCCTTTGGAAAATGTAGGGGATGACAGAACTATCACTCCTTCAGTTCCTCCTCCTTCTCCTACCCTAACTCCTCCTACTTTACCATCTGCTCCTGTTCCAGGTTTCCATGATTCCGCTCTTAGTGCCATTGCCAGCATCGAATCTAGGTTTGATCAGAAATTTACTGTATTATCTAGTACCATTATGGATATGGGGTCAGCTATTAAATCTCTAATGGAAAAAATTGTAAGTGTTGACAGTGCGGTGAGAAGTGATAGTGCTGTGGATATTGAGGAGGTGGCTGTCCGTCCCACCGAATCTTCCAGTCCGCGCAAGAAGCCATATTGCTACTCTTCTCCTTCGCGCCCACTCAAGAGACATGCGAATATTAGCAATTCTTCTCCCCTGGCTGTCAAGAGGTATAGAGAGACTAGCCCTCAACCTTTCTGCAGCTTTCAAGTCCAGCCTGATTCTCCTGCTCATCTTCGTTATTTCTTTGAAGACAGTCCTGAGCGCTATAAGCGTTCTAAGCGCCCATCTTCTTCCGAGCGCCAAGCGCCCGCCGACTTGCGCCAGACTTCCACTGATGAGCGCCTGCCGACTCATGCCAGAATACTGCCGACAAGCCCCAGAATTCTGCCAATGAGCACCTGGCGCCCGCCGATATACGCCAGAATTCCGCCAATGAGCGCCAGGCGCCCGCCATCTCGCGCCAGACTTCAGTTCTAGAGCGCCCGGCGCCAACTCGCGTTGGAAGTCCCGTGGATTATATCTAGGCGATTGGCTTCTCTGCTCAACATCAAAGGAAAAATGCACAGAGGACTTGAGAAGAACGCTTTGCCTGACACAGAAGTTAGGCATCCTCATAAACAAAAAGAAATCCCTTCTGATTCCGTCTCAGGAGATTCCCTATTTAGGGATGATACTGAACTCTCAGACTTTTCGGATGAAGAGTTAGAGGAATTTATTTCTGGTGATAGAAATTCATTTCTCGCTATAATGTGGTTCGGATTCCACAATAAGCTGTAAGTCCTGTTGCTAAGTAACCAATTGGTTCTTAGCCACGTAAAATAAGTCTAATCCTTCGGACCAGCCCTAGGAGAGCTGTTAATCAGCTCAGTGGTCTGGTAAAACTAAGGTATACTTAACTCAGACTTTTCGGGCTTTTCTGTTGCCCAAAAGAGTCGAGAACTGCCTTCAGACTGTCAGTCAGTTCCTTGCTCTTCCTTCCTGCTCGGCAGTGCAGTGGATGAGTCTTCTGGGGACCCTTGCTTCAGTAGAGCAATTTGTAAATCTAGGCAGACTGCACATGAGACCCCTTCAGTTTTTCCTCAAAATGAATTGGTGCAGAAAACCCAACCAGACTCTTTTCATCTTCCCGACATTACTGGAAATCAAAGAGGATCTCCAGTGGTGGTCAGTATGGAGAAAGACTTCGGGAAGGGAAGTCTCTTTTCCCAGTGCACCCAGACCTTCAGTTTTATTCAGATGCCTCCGACCTAGGCTGGGGCGTGCTTCTGGAAGGTCGGAAAGTCTCCGGAACATGGACTACAGAACAACAGAATGCTCACATCAACATAAAGGAACTGAGAGCAATTCACCCGGGCCTTCAATACTTCTCGGATCTGGTCCGTGGCAAGAAGATTGTAGCACTTGCGGACAACACCACAGCCCTTGCATATATTCACAAACGGGGGCACTCATTCCTTCTCCCTGTACAAGACGGCGAAAGATCTCCTTCTGTGGGCGGAAGAGAACCAAGTCTCTCTTGTCACCCGGTTCATTCAAGGGAGGATGAACGTGATTGCAGACAAATTAAGCTGCCTCAAACAGGTCCTTCCAACCAAATTGACCTTAAATCCAGTAGTCTGCGACAACCTTTGGAAACTGTGGGGCAAACCCACAGTTGATCTTTTCACGACGTTGAGAAACCACCGTCTGCCCCTCTTTTGCTCTCCGGTCCCGGATCCTCAAGCATGGAGCAGGGACGCCATGCTTTTAAATTGGACAAACTTAGATGTGTATGCTTTCCCTCCTTTCGGAATGATCAGGGAAGTAATCAACAAGCTGTCAACGCATCAGAACACCTCCATGACCCTTGTAGCCCCATTTTGGCCGAACAAGGAATGGTTTCCAGACTTGATTCGACTGCTGGTAGACTACCCAAGACTTCTTCCACAGAAATGGTCTCTGCTCAGACAACCCCACTTCCTCAGATTCCACCAAAGATTATCCGCTCTGGCCCTGACAGGCTTCAGACTGTCAAGCGCCTTGTCAGAGCAAAAGGGTTTTCGAGACAAGCTGCAGAGGCAATTGCGAAATGCAGGCGAGCTTCTTCTACAAAGCTCTACCAGTCAAAATGGACAGTCTTCAGATGGTGGTGCAGCCACCATAACGTCTCTTCTTCTGAAACATCTATAAGCCAAATAGCCGACTTTTTAATATTCCTAAAGTCCATCAGGAAGCTATCGACCTCTACCATCAAAGGGTATAGGTCAATGCTCAGCTCAGTTTTTAAGCACAGAGGAATGGACCTCTCTTCTAATCAAGATATCACTGATCTGATCAAATCCTTCAATACGTCCAAGAAAGATAGCTCTTCCAATGTCTCTTGGAATTAGATGTTGTACTGAAGTGACTCTCAGGTCTTCAATTCGAACCTCTTCGTTCGGTTTCCCTCAGGAATCTCACGAAAAAGACTCTCTTTTTAATGGCTCTCGCTACTGCCAAACGATTAGCAAGTTACAAGTAATAGGCAAGAGAATAGGCTTTGCACAAGAGAACGCAGTCTGCTCTCTTTCTCTTGGTTTCCTCACAAAGAATGAGGACCCTTCTAAATCCTGGCCTAGGTCCTTTGTCATCAAGAACCTTATGGACATCTTAGGACCTGAGGAAAAAGAAAGACTCCTCTGCCAAGTGAGGTCCCTCAGGTACTATCTTCAGAGGACAGAAAAGATTAGAGGATCTTCGAGCAACCTCTGGTGCTCTATTAAAAACCCAGTTTGCCCGCTCTCCAAAAATGCCATACCCTTTTTTCTGAGAGAATTAATATTAGAAGCCCACTCTCAGATCCAGGAAGAAGCTTTTCCTCTACTTAAGGTTAAGGCTCATGAAATTAGGGCAGTAGCAACTTCCCTCACTTTTAAACACAACTTGTCTCTTTCTTCAATCCTACAGTCGATGTTCTGGAGATGCAAGTCCATATTCGCCTCACACTACCTCAAGGACATAGAAACTGTATTTGAAAATTGTAGCACTTTAGGACCTTTATCTGTAGCTAGCATGGTGCTGGGAGAGGAAGCATGAGGAATCTATCTGTTCCTTTGCTATCCACTCGCCTTGACAAGGTTTTGAGTCATTGGGAAGCCTAGGGTACATTGTACCTGGAGTACCACAGTTCGTACTTTATCTTAGATAATGGTTGGATTTTTTGGTTTTATTCTGTGGTGTAGGTGACAGTGTTTTCATTTTGTATTCTGGTCTTCGCCCAGGGCAAGGGCATCTTTTAAAAAACTTTGTCAGCATACAGTGTACTTCCTCCGCTGCAAAGTTTCCCACTAATGTAGTGGCAACCCTTGGCTATACTGCCACGTCCACTACAAATTGAGAGAAGTGCCGACCAGAGGCAGTACCTTCCTGCAGGAGCTCTCTCAACAGGTAAGGAAACAACAAACATTTATTCAATGTTAGCGACCTTTCTAGTACAAAATCATTACTTAATGTTTTGGAGTAGAATATGTCCATGCTCTTTCCCACCTCCTTACAATGTGGAATCAGCTATGTAATTACTTTTTAAGTTACTTATATAAAAATGACATTTTTATGATAAAATAAAGTTTTATATATACTTATCAAGTAATTACATGATCGGAGCCCGCCCTCCTCCCCTTGCATGAACATAAGAGCGTAAAACGAATTGAGCTGTCCGCTGGTTTGTTTCCTCGAGTCCTGGATGGTGGCGGGACGTTGTCACCTATGTACTAATAACAACAGCGCCACCATACGAACTTTAATTTCTAAGCTGCCGTAGGTTAGGGAACCAATAACTATGTAGTTACTTGGTAAGTATATATAAAACTTTATTTTATCATAAAAATGTCATTTTTCTGTAGTTGGTGCAAAAGTAATATAATATCTTCTTCTAAAACAACTCTGACAGAGATTGCGGACTTCCTTTTGTTCCTGAGGAACTCTAAAGGCTTATCCTTGTCTACCTTAAAAGGCTACATGGTGATGCTGAGCTCTGTGTTCAGGCACAGGGACCTGGACATATCCTTGAATCGGGACCTTTCAGACTTGATTAGGCCTTTTGACACAAAGAAACAAAAGCACTCGGAACTTGTTTCTTGGAATGTGGACATAATCATGGAATGGCACTCCAGACCCCCTTGTGAGCCTTTGAACTTGACTTCATTCAGAAATTTGACCAGGAAGACACTCTCTTTTAATAGCCTTATCAACAACCAAAGAGTCAGTGAGATTCAGTCCATTGACAAAAGGGTCTGATTTTCAAGAGGCCATGCAATCTGCTCCTTTACCTTAGGTTATCTCGCTAAGAATGAGAACCCGGCCGGTCCTTGGCCCCAATCCTTGAGCATTAAGGGTTTAGCAGATACACCAGGATCGGAAGAAGTAGAGAGGATCCTTTGCCCTGTGAGAGCCCTAAAATTTTATCTGCACAGGACTGAGAAAATTAGGGGTTCTTCAAGCAATCTCTGGACTTTGGTCAAGGATCCTTCTCGTCCTATTATGAAGAATGCTCTGGCCTTCTTCTTGAGGGATATCATTCGTGAAGCACATTCACAAATGAGAGACGAGGATTGTCCTGTCTTGAAAGTAGGAACTCATAAAGTAAGATCTGTAGCTACTTCATTAGCATTTAAATACAATTTCTCTCTCCTCCATCCTCCAAGCTACTTACATGCGGTGTAAATCTGTACTGTATTTGCATCACATTACCTCTGAGATGTGGAAATGACTTTTAACAATTGCAGTATCCTAGGACCTTTATTGATGGCTGGCATGGTACTGGGGGAGGGAGTATAGGTAGCATGCCTTCCACCCTTACCTCTTTGCCTTGAATCATGGTGTTGAGTTCTAGGGGAGCTGGGGGGTACTTGGTACTTGGACATCCACCTGTTTTTTAGAGGTTGGTGGTGATATTTTAATTTTATGGTGTAGGTAACAGCATGTTTTTATTGGGTTGATGATGGTACTGTGCCCTGGGCAGGGACAAAATTTTTTGTGCTTCATTTAGCCTTCGGAGGAGTCTTTCGCTGTGGAGTTCCCACTCATGTAGTAGACGACCCTTGGCCATACAGCCACGTCTCTATGGGTTAAGATGAGCACAAAACCAGAGGCAGTAACTTCCTGCTGCGGCTCTCTTACCAGGTAAGGAAACAACAAGCATTTTGGTAATGTTAGCAGATTTTATTCCCTTGACTCATTAAATTTACTCATGTTTTGGGGAAAGAATAGTCCATGCATCCCACCTCCTGTCAATGTGGGAATCAGCTATGTAATTACTTGGTAAGTTACTTATATAAAAATGACATTTTTATGATAAAATGGGATTTTATATATACTTAGCAAGTAAATACAGAGTGGGAGCCCACCCACCTCCCCTCACATGAACATTGTGCATGAAACAAATTGAAGTTCTTTGCTTAGTTGTTCCTCTCTTTCCCAAAAGTGGGCAGGGTCAGTTACCTACACCGAATCAAAACAAAAAAGAATCTCTACCGCAAATTTCAAATTTTAACTGCCGATAATAGAAACTGTTAGCTAAGTAATTACTTGGTAAGTATATTAAAATTCCATTTTATCATAAAAATGACATTTTGTGGTCAAAATTGATATTTTACTCAAGGTCCTTGTTCCCTTACATATGTTTTAGATGTTTTACAAAGAGATTTCTTCTTTTGCAGATGAACAAAATCCTCCTGATGAAGGTGTTGATTATGAAGATGCCATTTCAGCAACTGGTACGTCATATTTTATATAGACTTGCACAAATATGATTATCATGATTGTTCTCTAATATTTAGGAGACTGTGTTGCTAGATTTTTAGATACCCTAGTAATTTTAGGAAAATTTTTTTATCCTTTTGAAAATATCTATAGTCTATGATGTACATCAGTTAGAAGAAATTTTCAAGTCATGAAGCAGTTTAAGGGAAAGACGTTACATGGAAACTACAAAATATAATTTCTTTTAGTACAAATCCAATTACAGTAGTTATATATGCTTACTCCTGTGGTCCAGCACTTCCAGGCTCACACACTACAGGAACAGAACACTCCCCCATTGGCCATACACTTATTTAGGAACCACTGATACACCCTCTGAACAAGCCATTCCCCTGTGTCCAGCTAATTTACAGTGTTCCTCGAATTTGCTATTAATTTACTAAAATTCATTTATATCCATGATTCTTTTTATGTAGACTTTTGTCATCTTTCTTTTGTGATAGATTTAGTATTGTATTATGAATAATTTTTCGTTTGTAAGTGTTAGCTGTAGTCAGAAGGCAACCAGCTGGTCTGTATAAGTGTCAGAGGGACTGCTGCTGTCTTCCACAATGCAAAAGGTGCATGCTTTACCTACTAAAACAACCCTGTTAGCTGAGCCAGTTTTTTACTCTCCTAACTGCATGGCCACTAGCATTGTGTCTTTTGCTTTAACCTTACCTCAGGTACTGATATAATGTAAAACTTAGGTTTGTTCCAACACGATATACAAACCGTCGGTCCTTTACATTAGGAATTACTTTCAGGTGTAGGCTGGAAACAGCCGTGAAACTCTTGAGCAAGGTGGTTAGGCAGTAACTACCGCCAGGTAGGCGGGAATACCCTCCTGCCCGGATGTAAACATTCCAGTTTGCTTTCGGCTGTCATGCGTTGCTGACGTGTTTTTCGTTCTCTCCGCCTGACTGTCGTTAAGCTCTTGTTATCCCTGTGGGATCTTTCTGTATTTTTGTTTATATATATGTGTGTTTGATATTTATTAATACAAACCCACGATTTGTGATAACCTTGCATAAGCCGTCGTTCTCTGCCTGTGTCTTGGGTTTGACGGCTAAGGGCGTAATTGGAGCAGTGTAACCAAGTGGTAATGCTTCTCTTCCAGCAGCCCTTTACGTAAATACTGAAGGCGCCCCCATACATTCAGATATATAGTTTGGGACGTAATATCTTCACCCCTACATTCATTGGGACGTAAGAGTTCGTTCCCTTCTTGGGCTTCCGCCCTCCGTGTATAAGCGGCATCACTAATTCCTTCCTACTTATGCTGTGTGTTGCTCGCCACCTGCGCTTGGAGAACTACGGGCCGAGTGGGAGGTTGCGGGTGTCGTCGATAAGTTCCGCTTCCACGGCGCCCTTGGTCGCCTCCCCTCCGTCATTTTTTCTCTTCCTGTAGGTTCCTCCTTCTCCCCTTTAGTAGATCTCTCTCCTTCGCCCTCTTCGCTCGCTCGGTGAAGGCCAGGGGCGGGGAGCGATCGGGCAACCTTGTCTAGAGTACCTCCTCCCGCTGCGTAGGGCAGTTCCCCTTGTACAAGAGGAGTCTCCCTCTGCTAATCATCTTTGCTTTTCTTTCAGGTTGACAGTGAGCATCGCAGACACAGCATTAGTTGGCTGGATATATCAAAGGATATCTCGCATGAAGCAGTCCAGACATTCATTCAGTGTTGCTTTGGGATCGACCACAATACCTGGTTAGATGACATATTTCCACGTCGGGATCGTTCTGACTCTGTTCCCGCCAATGTGGATCGATCGCTGTCATTGCTGGTCTTCATGTATGGTGTTGCAATGGCTCCGGCGTATCTGTGGTCCATCTGCTCCTGCTGTTCCCTGTGTTATGCTCTTGTCAACTCGACGACAGTCTCTGGGCTGCTCTTCCTGGTCTCCTGCCGCAGCCGCCCTGATCGTTCCTGTCGCTGCTGGTGATTTTCAAGTGACATTTCTGTCCGTTGCAGTAGCTCCTGCCTTCCGAACCATTAACGTAGCTCCTGCATTGGCTGTTGCGATGTCTGCCATCCTGTAGAAGATGTTGGCATGAAGGGGAAGGAAGTCGCCTTGTGGAAGTGATGTTCCTGGCCGTTGCAATAGCTCTTGCCCTCCGAACCTCTGCTGTAGCTCCTGCATCGACTGTCCTGATCATTCCTGCCGCTTCTCCTGGCGGTCGTGTCCTGGGCCGCGTCTGTTGTGTTCCTGCCGGACTGCCCTGGAGGTTACGATGTTTCATGTCCACCATCCTGTAGAAGATGTCGGAGTGGAGGTGAAGGAAGCCGCCCTGTGGAAGTAGCAGCTGTCTTCATCATCTTATCTTTGATTTCGTCTTCTGCTGCGTCTTCCCTTCCTCTCCCGAAGTCCAAGGGGGTCCCGAGAATCGGACAGACCTCCGTCGGCTGAAGGAGAGGAAGGCTGCTTCTTCCCCTTGATGCCCTTGGACATCTAGGGACTGCCTCCTTCTGAGGAGGCAGTGGGTCTCTCGTTGGCTCTTCCCGACCTTCGGGTTAGGAAACCGATTCACATAGCCCAGGGTTTTGTGTTTCGGAAGCCGTGGGCGCACAGACCTCTGTTTGCGATCCCGTTCCCAGTCCTAGAGGTTCCGCCTCTAAGATGGGGGCTGCTTCGGGCACTAGTTCGTGAGCCGCTCCGAGTGCTCGAGATTCTATGGAATATCGAGTATCCCAATCTGGTCTGGAGAGATTTTCGTCAGCCCAGTTCGGGAGCAGTGCTAGAGAGAGGGCCGAGGCACCCAGGTGTCTCTGCTCTTCCTGCCAGCACTGCAAGCGCTCCCAGAGTGCTTGCCAGTGCTCAGTCGGGTTCCCAGCCTGGTGTCTCGATCCTGTTGGTTCGAACATCAGAAGAAGCAAGGAAGAGATTACCTTTGGGAGTCCTGCAGGACTTCTAAGGGACTGACTCTCTTCTGGGAGACAAGTTTCTCTCGTTGGCTCTTCCCGCCCTCAGGCAGGAACCGATTCGCATTCTCCTGTGCGATCTTGCTTTTCGGGGGCCGCGAGAGCGCGGCCTCTCGATACCATGCCCTCGTTGCCAGTCTTGGAAGTCTGCGTCTAAGACTGGTTCTGTGTTTGGTTCTTTCGATCTCTTAGGAAACAAAGCAGCCTCTCCCGATTTTTGGGAGTCTCGTGGGTAGCTCGAATTCTATGAATCACGAGCGCTCTCCTGACGAGAGGCACAGGACGAGAGAAAGTGCCGAGACACCCAGGTGTCTGGTTGCTGGACACCCGGGTGTCTGGGTGCCGAGGCGTCCCGGTGTCTGGGTGCCGAGACGCCAGGTGTCTAACTTACTGCTCGCCAGCTGCTCGGTTGTTGCTCGGGCTTCTTCTTGTGTCTTGAACTTTATGGTTCGAGCATGCAAGATAGCAGACACAGAATTCCCCTTTGAACCTTCTTCTTGAGGGGCCTCAGCCTCGAAGGAGTTTAGAGTTCGGGAAACTGGCAATTGTTCACAGCAGACGAGTCCGGCCTGCCCAGTTACGATTGTGTTCTCGCGATCGGCTCGCGCTTACGAGACTGGCTCAGCTCAACTCGGCTTGCCAGACTGGCTCGGCTCAGTTCGGCTCGCCCCACCTGCCTCCCAGTCCGCCGCATACCAACCAGCTGGATCGCGTTCGCGTGATCGGCTCGGCCCTACTTGGTTTTTTAAACATCTAACTTACCTGGTAGTTATATATATAGCTTAAGTCCCTGACGTCACGGCAGAATTTCAAAAAACTCGCGGCAATCCAGGTACCTGGAACCATTCCAACTATTCCTCAGATCTTCCCTGCCGCCGTGCCGGTAACATCGTTGGAATTTCGCTCGTAGCCCATGTTTTTCGCAGCTTATTTTGGTGAAGTACACTTTGGCTTTGGCTTTTGCTCGTTTTTAAATTTTGATTGGTTTGACCCTTTGCTTGTTTTGATCTCTCTTTGGAATTTTCTTACAACATGTCTGACTCTTCATCGAGTGTGAGAATGTGTGTGAGGGGATGTAAGACCCGGCTTGCTAAAGCCTCCTTGGATCTCCACTCAGTATGTGTGAAGTGTAGGGGTAAAAGTTGTGAGTTGGACGATAGATGTGATGAATGTTTGGGTCTATCTGAACGGGAATGGATTGATTATAGTCGGTATGTGAGAAAGCTTGAAAGGGACCGGCTCAGAAGAGCCAAGAGTACTATGTCTCGCTCTTCTAGGGATAGCCAGGGAATAGTTAATTCTTTGCCCCTTGCTAACTACCCTATTGATCCTTCTCCCGTAGTGGTAGTCTCTGAACCCCCTACTGAAACAGGTAAAGACCCAACACTTGAAGATATGATGGCGGCCATTCAGGCCCTGGGCCAACAGGTTAAATCCCTCACAGAAGACAGGGATAACATGTGGCCGACAATGAGAGATCTGAAAAATACAAGTGTTAGTGCAAGTGCAGTGGAGGGTGCAACCGCTCGGACCTGTTGTGCTCCTAGCCCTAGACCTCTTCCAAGCTCCCCAACCCCTGGGAGAAGGAAAGTCGACAGGCGAAGGGAGGCGAGAGGTTTTAGCTCCCGAGCGGTCGTCCCCTCGAGCGTTCCTGTTGACGCTTCCCAGGACGCTCACCCTCGCCATAGGAAAGGCGAGGTAATGTTGTACTCTTCATCGTCGGACGACGCAGTCCCCAGACGGGGCTGGCGTCATGTGTCGGAGTCGAGACCTCTCAAGAGGAAGTTACCCCCTATTGAGGGACGTCATGATGAGACTTCTCAGGCTCCAGGTTGTAGCCACTGGAGCAGCCCGGAGCGCTTCCCTTCTAGCTCCAAGGGTAGCTCTCCTGCTAAGAGCAAACGTAGACAATCCTGTTCAGTCAGGACGCCAGGCAGCAAGAGTGTGGTGGACGCATTGCTGCCTTCCGTACATGCTCCTCCTCCTCCTTCGGATTGGTACTCGTCTGCTGAACCCTCACCACAATCCATTCTAGACGATGAGGAGGAAGTAATTCACGTAGTTGAGGCTTCTCCAGCCTGTCCCCAGCAGCAGGAAGCCCCGCAGATAGCTTTACTGCAAGATATGCAGCAGACGTTGTCTTCTCTGGTGCAAGTGTGGCAACCAGGCAGAGAGAAGAAGGATAACAGACGTCCAGCTAAAGCTTCGAGATGTCCAGATGTTCAAGACGCTGAACGTAGTGAAAATGAAACTCTAGACGCGGGATGCACTGGCGTTAAGCGTCTAGGAGTGAAACACCATGACGGCAAGCATCAAGGAACTGGACGCCAAGACGACAAGCGTCAAGGCATTGGACGTCAGGGCGTCAGGCGAAGATGTTGGAAGCCAAGACGTGGAGGTAGCTCAGGGCGCAGGATGCACTGGCGTCAAGCGTCTGGCATTAGAGCACCAAAAAGTCAAGCTTCAGGAGTTTAGGGCGTCAGGACGCCCGAGGTAACTCTGGGCGCGGATGCACTGGCGCCAAGCGTCCAGAAACGCGAACACCACAAGCGCCAAACAGTAGGACGTCAAGGGAATGGACGCCAGGACGTCCAAGCGATCGAGAGGCTGGATGCCAGGGCGATATAGCGAACGCTCTGACAGCTCGGATACGGCATCCAGTTTGAAGACGTCGCCACTTGGTAACGGCCAAACAGTCGGATGAGGTGGACGATATCTCCCTCCTTCTCCAGACAATCATTTAGACAAAGTTACCGACGAAGAGAAACACGAAGAGAAACACCCTCATCGGACTTAAAGAAACTGATGTCAGTGTTTACGGAACTTTTTCTGGCGAACTTTGTTCCAGCTGCCCCTCGATCTCCTCCTTCTCAATTTACTTTAAGGAAGACTTGAAGAAAGCAGTGTTTACTGAAGATGATTATGTCTCGCTCTTCCAAACGAGCATTGAAAACCATGTAAGATTGGATGGCCACTAAGAAGGATCAAGGCCGAACCGTGTTCTCTTTCCCCCCGGCCAGACTAGCGTCTAGATCGAGCATTTGGTATGAGACTGGAGAAGCTCTTGGCCTGGGAGTTCCTGCCTCATCCCCGGGGGACTTCTCTAGTCTCGTAGATGCTTCACGCCGCGTAGCCATGGGAAAGGCGAAACAGTGTTTTGGTCTCCATCGGAGATGGACCACCTCCTCAAAGGGCATCTTTTAGGGCCTTTGAGGTCTTTAACTTCTTGGACTGGACCCTGGGAGCCTTGGGGAGGAAGACGGAAGACTTTAAGAACACTGGCGCAGAGGAGCTTATTCACCTCATGTCCTGTATGGATAAGGCAATCAGAGATGGTGCCAACGAACTAGCGGCTCATTTTCAGCAGGCATCTTGAAGAAAAAGAGGCCCATCTTTGTTCTTTTTCTGTCTAATGGGGTCACGCCCATTCAGAAGTCGGAACTTCTTTATGCTCCGCTATCTTCACATCTGTTTCTCAAGGAAATAGTTAAAGACATTACTTGGCCTTAGCACAAAAAGGCCACACAAGATACAATAACGAAGACAGCGAGGAAAGTGCTTCCAAGTGAGCTTCGTCACTAAAAAGAAAGGCTGCATTAGGAGAAGCTCCTGTGACTCAGCCCTTTCGTGGAAAATCCAACAGTAGAGGAAATACGAGACCCGCTGGTAAAAGAACAACAAAGAGAGGCTCCAGGCAAGGAAGAGCCAGAGTCTGACGTGAAGCACCTTCAGACAGCGGTAGGAGCCAGACTGACCAACTTCTGGCAAGTGTGGGAGAAAAGAGGAGCGGACCTATGGTCCATTCAGTTACTCAAAGGGGTACAGGATCCCTTTCCTGAGGAGACCCCCTCTAGCAGCAAGACCAATAGACCATTCAGCCAAATACAACGACAGAACCAAGGCAGAGGCTCTACAACAAGTGTCTATGATGTTGCAAAAGGAGGCCATAGAGAGGGTTCAAGATCTGGAATCCCCAGGATTCTACAATCGGTTATTCCTGGTCCCCAAAAGCTCGGGGGGTTGGAGACTGGTGCTAGACGTGAGTGCACTCAACGTTTTTGTGCAGAAAACAAAGTTCACAATGGAAACGACAAAATCGGTTCTAGCAGCGGTCAGACAGCACGACTGGATGGTCTCACTGGACCTCCAGGATGCATATTTTCACATCCCCATACGCCCGAGCTCCAAGAAATATCTGAGGTTCGTCCACAGGGGAAAGGTATTCCAGTTTCGGGCTCTCTGTTTCGGCCTAAGCACCGCTCCACAGATTTTCACAAGGCTGATGACCAATGTAGCAGGTTTTCTTCACACGAGAGGCATCAGAATCTCCTTGTACTTAGACGACTGGCTCCTCAGAGCTCCTTCCCGCACACACTGCCTGGAGGATCTTCAGACCACGATACAGTTCTCGGAGGAATTAGGTCTGCTGATAAACAGAGAGAAATCTCAGCTGATCCCATCCCAAGAGGTTCTGTACCTTGGGATGAAGATTCAGAGTCAGGATTTTCGGGCTTTTCCGTCTGTAGCAAGGACGGAACAAGCCTTAGGAAAACTTCAGGACTTTCTAAAGAGACAGACATGCTCGGCGAGGGAATGGATGAGTCTGCTGGGGACCCTTTCCTCGCTAGAACAGTTTGTCTCCTTGGGAAGGCTGAATCTACGCCCGTTACATTTTCATCTAAATCAGAACTGGGACAAGGAAATAGAACTGGAGACCAAGTGCATCCCCATTTCGGAACCAATAAGGCCGTATTTAGAGTGGTGGAACGACCCCGTCAAGCTCCAGGAGGGCCTTTCTCTACATCAGAGGAACCCAGACCTAGTGTTGTTCTCCGACGCGTCGGACTCAGGATGGGGAGCAACACTAGGGAAGGAAGAAGTCTCGGGCTCCTGGACCAGAGAGCAGGAGAAGTGGCACATCAACCAGAAGGAACTAACTGCAATCCTTCTAGCTCTCAGGGAGTTCGAACACATAGTGGAGAACAGAGAGGTGCAGGTCAACTCCGACAATACGACAGCGTTGGCCTACATCAGCAAACAAGCAAGGGGGCACTCACTCCAGGTCTCTATACGAGACAGCAAGAGAACTTCTTCTCTGGGCAAAGGAGAAGAATGTCAAACTAGTAACCCGCTTTATCCAAGGGGAGAAAAATGTGAGGGCGGACATTCTGAGCAGGAAAAATCAAGTCCTCTCAACAGAATGGACGCTACATCAGGACGTCTGCAGAAGCATGTGGCGACTTTGGGGACGTCCGTGCATAGATCTCTTCGCCACAGCGCAAACGAAGAGACTGGAAACTTACTGCTCTCCCGTACCAGATCCCGAGGCGACATACATAGACGCGTTCCTGATGGACTGGTCCAACTTGGACATGTATGCAATTCCCCCTTTCAAGATAATACACAAGGTACTGCAAAAATTTGTGTCACACGAGGGGACCAGAATGACCCTTGTGGCCCCTTACTGGCCAACAAGAGATTGGTTCACAGAGGTACTGGAATGGATGGTGGACATCCCGAGGAGCCTACCTCAGAGAGTAGATCTACTCAAACAACCCCACTTGGAAAGATATCACCAAAACCTCCAAGCGCTACAAGTAACTGCCTTCAGACTATCGAAAAACTCACAAGAGCTAGAGGTTTTTCGAAGGAGGCAGCTGGCGCTATCGCAAGAGCAAGTAGGTCATCCACCATTAAGGTATACCAATCCAAGTGGGAGGTATTTAGAGGATGGTGCAAGAACAACCATGTGTCCTCTTCCAGTACCTCTGTAACCCAAATAGCGCACTTCCTGCTACACCTTAAGAGGAAGCTTATTTTTTCTACCTCTACCATTAAGGGGTATAGGAGCATGCTGGCAGCAGTTTTTAGACATAGAAACTTGGACCTGTCAAACAATAAGGATCTCCAGGACCTACTCAGATCCTTCGAAACTTCCAAGGAGAGAGTAGAGAACTCACCAGCATGGAACCTAGACGTGGTCCTGAGGTTCCTCATGGGGATTAGGTTCGAACCCTTACAGAGAGCATCTTTAAAGGACCTCACCATGAAAACTTTTCTTGGTCAGTTTGGCCACAGCGAAAAGAGTTAGTGAGATACATGCCTTCAGCAAGAATATAGGCTTTAGACAAGGCAAGGCAATCTGCTCACTGCAACTAGGATTCCTTGCAAAAAATGAACGCCCATCACAACCCTGGCCCAGAGTGTTCGAGATTCCGAATCTAACGGACATCACAGGGGAGGAGAGAGAGAGAGTCCTATGCCCGGTAAGAGCTCTAAGGCACTATCCGGATAGGACAAAGGACTTAAGAGGAAATTCAGAAGGGCTTTGGTGCTCAGTCAAAAAGCCCTCTGTGCAGATGTTGAAGAATGCTCTGTCTTATTTTATCAGACAATTGATAAAAGAAGCACATATGGAATGTAGCGAGATGGACCACAAGATTCTGAAAGTGAAGACGCACGAGGTCAGGGCAGTAGCAACCTCTGTAGCATTTAAACAGAACAGGTCCCTGCAGAGTATCTTGGACACGACCTTCTGGAGAAGCAAGTCAGTATTTGCCTCTCACTATCTAAAACAAGTCCAAACATTATACGAAGACTGCTATACGCTGGGTCCGTTTATAGCATCTAATTCAGTAGTGGGAGAGGGGAATACCCCTACAATCCCATAAACCAATACCCTTTTTCTTACCTTGGAATTGAGAATTTTTATGGTTGTTTGCGAAGGCTGGACGCAGTCTTCCGCAATCATTGGGATGAGAGTTTTTAGATATTGTGTGTTTATTTGGGTTTTTAGTCAGGTGGTCGTTTTGTTCCTTGGTAGCGCCCGGAACAAGGGTATTGAGAGGAGGTCTAGTCACATAGAGGTTATACACCGGTTGACAGCCCCTAGAGATTTTCAGCCCCCTGGGTGGATCGCTGGATCTCTTAAGGAATACAGACATAATGAGGCAGGAAAACATTGAAGTCAGCTTCCTTAACAGGTAGGAACCTAGAGTTGTTTTGCAACTTTAATTATATTATAATTCCAACGATGTTAGCTGTCTCTGACCCTCCACCAAAGGTGTCAATCAGCTATATATATAACTACCAGGTAAGTTAGATGTTTAAAAAAGGGATTTTGACAAAGGAAAAATCTATTTCTGAGGAGGCCCGTGTCACCGGTGAAATTCCATACTAACACGAATTTCTAGGTATAAAATGCTAGATATACCAGAGAAAAAGAGCTTTCAGGAATGCTGGGGTTACTACCCCAGATCGAGCGATCTTCCACAATGGAGATGTCTGTATAACCAAGGGTGAGTGAAAGGATCACAACCACAGAGCCACACTCGAAAGACATCCCCATGTCAAAACCCCTCGGAAAGAGCGGTGAGCCGTTCCAGCCCCCACGCTCATCCGCCCGCCAGGCCGGCGACTCCAGCGCCATCTACACTCATTCCAGACTAGCACCACCCCCAGGCTTGGCATGTGCAAGTAGGGGGGGGCGAAAGCAACTTCTGGGAGGGTCACCGGGTGACACGGGGCCTCCCTCAGAAATAGATTTTTCCTTTGTCAAAATCCCTTTTCTGAGTCCAGCCCCGTGTCAGCCGGTGAAATAGTGACAGAAAATCATGCCGAGACTGCAAACTACAGAAAAAAAGACAAGGTGATCTGAACAAAAAACACAGGCTATGAAAAAAGATTTAATTAGAATATCTCTCCACATGAAAATATGATTAGTAACAGGTAAGTACATTAATACAACCTTAACAGTAGAATACAAAAACAGGCACACAATGTAAATATAGTAGGCAAAATACATCCAATAATACAAAATTACAAGGAGTAAATATAAACTTATACCTAAGAATAAAGAGAGACATTTACAACATGAGAAATTTATGGGGTACATGGAGCAAAATAAAAACAGCCCAGCACCCCTAAGACAATCCAAAATCACAGCATGTCAAAATACAATCACCAAGAAAGATAATATTAAAGGCAATAACAACATCAATTATGAGGAGCAAGGCAGTGAGGCATGATCGATCCAGAAGGGCAGGCAGAGAAGTAAATGAGGTAGGCGGGTGGGGGGGAAGGGAGAAGGCGGTAGTTAGTGCCTAACCACCTTGCTCAAGAGTTTAACGGCCGATTCCAGCCTATGCCTGAAAGTAATTCCTAATGTAAAGGACCTTAGGTTTGTATAGTTAGGAAAAATACAATTTTCTTTCAAAAATTGTGATGTTGCATACCTTGCCAGGAAGTGCTAGCCAGAACTCTTTATCCTTGCTGTAGCATTAGTGCTTAGAGTTCTGGCATTACTGCTCAGAGCTCTAGTCATGCTAATGACGGAAATACTTCGTCACTAGGCAGGAGTAATGAGTGATATCATTCTCATGATATGAGAATAGCAAAGAGGCAGAAGTACTCAATGTTCCAAGGAGTTGTAAGTATACTTTAGATTCAAGCGGTTTTGTTGGCTCAGGGAATTTCAGTGGCTTTTCCATAAATTCATATAAAGCTTAGTATACAATTTCACCATCCTGTTGAGTGAGATTTATAGTCATGTATGCAACTTTATATGGCCATCTTTTAGACTCAAATATGTAAGTGCTATAGCACCTTGCTCCTACCAGTAATCAGCTCACCTATTTTACTAGAGAAGAATTTCAATTCTTGCACTGTGGACTCGATAGTTTGCCATGACGTGACTATTATTTCCATAGCCTGTACGATGGAAATTTAGCCCACCTCTTCTTGTGAGCTCTGCTCATCCAACCAGTCACTTGCAAGAAGCTCATGCCACAAAGGCTCAACTTTACACAAATTCATCAAACCACTGAAAGAAATCAGGGAATTAATATCAGGACTCAAACGGTTCATGACAAAGATAGCTCCTGCTCTGTTATTTTAACAGACTTATCACAGGTCATATCAAAGATAGACATCACTTTGTCAGTGGTAGACAAACTTCTGGTAAGGGAAGGGAAAGCACTAGAGGCCACCAGTGCCACAGTAAATAATTTGGACAGGAAGAAGAGAACGTGTTCACCATCCTCCCTTTGATGGATTTACCTATTGCTTTCAGTATTGAAGCAACATTCAGGCCTTCACCAAAAATTATGAACTTGAGGTTTGTCTCTTAAGGGGCAAGATTTAATTCCAACCTGAAAGATGTAAATGTTTGCCCAGTATGTTGAAGCTTTGTTATGGGTTTGTGAATCGTTTGGATTAGGGAGAAGACCGAAGGCTACTAAAGTGTCATTTGTGTCAAAGCCAGATCCAAACAGAGGTCAGGATTTCACTGTGAGGTTTTGATCATCATGCTGTAGTGGTAGTAAAAATGACCTTAAGGATCAAGTTACATGGAATTTATTAAAATAAGGCAATTATAGGTCATTGGTGACTCCACATATACAGGTATAATTGGTGCAGCATCATAAGTGGGTGGCTTGTTCTGTGTCGGCCAGACAGCCTCATGCAGGAATTGAAGCCTCAGGTAGAGACCTATCCTCTTAATTATCCAGAACCTTAGTAGTAGTTCTCTCTGTAAATGAAGCTGATTATGTTGAGAAATTTGTACCATGGATGATAGTCATAGCTAATTAGTAAGAATGGATTCTGGTTACTGCTAGTAAGGTTTTGGAGATTGCCACCAAGAATCAAATTTATCCAAAGCCAGGATGTTAATTGCTTTGCTAGATAGAGCATCCGTCCTCAATATCAGTATGAGCTCTGCACTGGATAACAGTTTTTGAGAAAAGAGATGTGTTATTGAAAGATCTCTTTGATTTGTTGTCTGCTTCAAATTTTGAGAGCTGGAAAATCTTAGATATCTTGGGTCATTACTTCATTCTTCTGGACATAGAGAAAATAATCACAAGGAGGTTAGATGCTTCCAATGTGAGAGCTGCCGAAAAATCCTTGGGGAGATTGACATTATTTTGTTTTCCACAGTCTTCAGGTAATTCAGGCTTTGACAGCCATCTGGGTCACCTGGACCCCAGCCAAGATACCCTAACCAGTAATCTGAACAGACAAACCTCATCTAAAAGGACCTTCTAGGGCCTTAATGAATAGACATTACTGAGGGTTTTTGCAGCATCCTTTTGGCCCCTAGCTGCTCCCACTTTTTGGCCTTCTACTTTACCTCCATTTTCCATCTTTTTTTATCAATCTTGCTGTTCAAATAATCAAACTCCATTTTTTCACTGTCTAAAGCACTGAGTGATTGGAAATGCATCAGTGCTTGGCTTTATAGCTGAATTTTAATAAATCATCATTAGGATAGAGGTTGAAGGACCTCAAAAAGTTTCCTTGTCCTGTGAGAGTAAGAAGGAGGTCTCCACTGTCCATGCCAGTCTGCTACTGGTGGGGGGTTGTCTTCATTAGTTCTGAATCCCAAATCATATTCCTTGCTTTCATAAGCCATAGGGTTCTATTGCAATAACACCATTGTTTTATGAATGTGGTCAAGTTCGACTTGACCATTTAATTTAGCCATGTGCAGAAAAAAGAATATCACTGTTAAAGTTTATGGCCAACTCTTTGGTTAGAAGTAGCTACATAAAGAGAAGCCTTTCCTCTTAAATAGCTACTCATGCATGTGTAAACTGATGGGGTTTGTGCTTCATAGAATTGGTGGCAACAAATATTTTTTATATACAAACCCACCAGTTCCCACAAATTACCCTCCTCCCATCCTTATTCTTGCTATGGCAAGTCTAGACAACACAGGGAATTCCCAGATTCTGGTTCCTGGGTATTGAGAGAGTTGTCATCTTTCATTCCTGTGGTGTGTGTCTGGAGCTGCTTGACCATAGGACGAGATATTTATATACTAATGTGCTTGCTTAAAAAGATTTTATGTTGTAAAAAATTTCATTTTATGAGTGATCCAGCAAAGGGTAATTATTTATCTCATTTTGAACATTAGTCACCTGTTGTGGTGTAGAGTAATTTAGAGACATAATTTAGAGACGTGTCATTTGTTTGTTATGAAAATGCATGTTAAGCTCTGACTCAGTGAAGTGTGCTGTTATAATTAATTTCTATTTTGATTCACTCAAAGTTACTTTTCCCTCATAGTCAAGCTCTCCTCCTCCACCTCTTGTTCCCGTCACTCTTATGGGAGGAGAGATAAAAGGGGAGTCTAAGGTCTATTGCAAGGAGCCCCTTGGGTTTCTCACTAGCACTCTTCCTTTTTGAAGGAAGGTGGAGGCTCTCGATCACCTGTGGAAGCAGATATGGGTTCCCTGTACCTACCAACTTAGACAAGGCTCTCTTGTGTAATCCTTAGGGGTCACAATGAAGGAGTCTGTTCGTTCTGTTTGCTTACCAGGTGCTTTTTCTCAGTATCAGGCACTCGGGTTTTTGGGACACCTCCCTTCCCCTTGTGTCTATGAGTACGTGCAACCCATCTTTTCAGGATGATGTGGTGTTTGCACTAGCCACACTTCTGTCCCATTACCCTCTGAATGGGTCAAGGGGTATAGAACCAGAACTGGCACTACCTGCTTGCTAGAAACATGCACATTTTTAGGATTCTGAGCAACACAGGACCTTTCAAGGAAAATATCTTTAAGGTCTTCCCCCTGCGTCTCTTTGGAGATACAGTCATTAGAACCTGTGTCAACGATTGTATGGTTGCATACCTGTGTTAGTGCTCATTCCTCAGACCATGCACCTACCTCAGGTGTTTGGGATAATACAATCCTGTCCATACCTGATCAGCAGACTGGTATCCTTCCTTCTGTGCTTCCTTGAAGTATGTGTGGTTGGAGTATCCTGTCCTATTTGCTAGGTGTGGGTTCAGCCTTAGGACCCAGTGGTGGACAGGTTCAAGGCATATGATTTCTGGGATATGTCAGCTTGGGTTTAGATACAATTCACATATACCCCAGTGTGCAGCCACACTACTTTTTCAACCGGTATACAACCATCAGCTGCAGAAGATGAGGAAGTCTATGGGTCCTTGAACCATTTTTCACCATCTCCTTCAAGTGGAGGGAGAGTTAGCAGTCATGAAGTGTTCTGTGCATGTGTATCAACAATTCACCTTTGCCTTCTGGGCATGATTGGTTGAGTCAGTGTCATTTCCTCTCTTCTGTTTCATGTGATTGTAAGACTGAGTAGATGTTGGGTTTTTGGTGGTGTGTGACAGACCTCTGCTTTTCAGTACTTTGAGTAGTGGGAGATTCTGTTTGGATGCAGTCTTGTTACACTCTTTTACATAGCACTTTCTAACCCTCTCTCAAGCAGCTTTTTATTAACGTATGCTTTCCACAAAGTTCAAGTACTTGTCATACACTCTTTGTTGGTGTATAAGCAGGTTTTTTGTGTGCATTCAGGACATCTGCATTACAGTTCCTTGTGATTTTATTCTCATGAGATGTTCTAGTACATTGACTGACTTGCATGTTATTGCATGCAAACATGTCACTTTACTAAGTTCAGCTTCAACCAATTATGTGGAAATATCTGATTTTCATATGAGTAACTTACCAGTAATTACATAGCTATACTTTCCTATTCACGCAGCAGCTAAAATTTGGAGTTCACGGTAGCAATTCTGTTGTTTTTGTTTAGGTAACTACCCCACCCACCATTGGGGAATAATAGAAACAACCAAACAGAGTAGCTCACTTCTTTTCTGCCCGCTGTAGACGTAACATCTAATACTGGTGGCAGCTTTGTTGGGAGTTTTTCATCACTTTTCCGCAGGATTTGGTGGAGTACTCTGTTTTCTGGTAGCTTTTCAGCCGAGCTTAGTTGACTTACAAGTCCCTTGTGTTATTTTTGATGTCTGATTCAAGCACCTCCAGTAATAGATATTGTAGGGTGGGTTGCAAGACCCACATGACTAAGATTGCTTATGATAACCATACAATATGTTCTAAATGTAGGGGGCAAGAATGCTCAATGGATGTTACTTGTGAGCGATGAAAAGCAGTGGAAGGTTTTAAAATCTCGTTTGTAGAAATTAGACTGGGATAGAAAGAGGAAAGCGGCTCCCAGAGCCAAGAGTAGGGCTCTTAGTTTGGAACCGGTTACTATTCTTTCGGTTAATAACCCCAGTCCTAGTAGTAACATTCCTTTTTCTCCAGCCTTAGCCGTATCCCCCCTCCTTAGTCCTCCTAATATTTTACCATCAACTCCTGTACCCAGCTCCCATGCTGCAGAACCTGATGCCATTGTCAGCCTCGAGAGTAAGTTTGACTGCAAATTTGAACTTGTGGTCAAAGTTAGGAGAGTCCCTTATGGTCCTAATGGATCCTTGGCACACTCCCCTGAACCTGGGAGGAGACATACCAGAGGTCCAAAGGAGGTTGGTGGGGTTTGCCCACGGACAGTCGCCCCCTTGTCAGATTCTGTGTCTTGTGTGTCAGACAGCCATTGGAAAGGCATCTCTATCAGTGCGTATCAGTTTTCATTGGACCCCGATCTCTCAAGCCCTAACAAGAGGTGTGCTTGGCGCTTTAAGGATGGATCTCACCCTCTCAAGAGACGTCATGCCATTGAGATTTCTTCTGTTCCGTCAAAGTGAACTAGAGAGCCGTCACTCAGCCCGCAGCCAGGTTGTAGTGTATTGCACAGCCCAGACTGCTCTTCGCCCAAGCATTCTCATTCACAACACCAGTTTTTGGTGCCCAAGCACCCATCTTCTAGCTAACAATCTTCATCTTTGTCCAGGTGCCTGCATGAGCACCTAGTTGATTCTACCATGCGTCGTTCTGTGTTTTCTGTCACTGAGAGCCCAATTCTTACTCCCAAGCACCAGATATCTGTCTCTGCCAGCTCAGTGCCAGCTGTTAAGCTCCCAGCGCCAACTGAGTGCCCAGCGCCGACCAAGCACCCGCCTGCTTCTTCGCCTGCACCTGTCACAGAGGATCCGTCTTTTGCTCATATGAAGCAACAGTTAGTGGATGTTCTGGGCCTGCTACAGAAGACACCTTTGGTACCGAAGCTTCCTTTGTCTCCGGTATCTTCCGCAGAGGAGGAGGTAGTTCAAGAGCCTACTCCCTCGGCATATGCCCCTCTTTTGAGGTATTTCTTAGAAATTTTCCGTTGTATTTCCAGCCAGCTGTTCCAGTTTCTCCTGCCTCTGCCTTCCTTATGAGGAATCAGGTAGACACTACCACTTGTCTCCCCAAGATGGTTCTTTCTTCATCTGCGAGGAAAGCTTTGAAGGAAGTAGAGGATTGGCTTGCCATGAAGAAAGAGCAGGAGAAGGCCACCTTTGCTTTTCCTCCAGCGAGACTCACTGCCAGAAGATATCTTTCGTATGCTACCAGAGAAGCTCTATCCTTGGGAGGTGCTGCCTCATCCCAAGGTGACTTCTGTGGACTGATCGACTCAGCCAGTCGATCCGCCTTCTCATCAGCTAAGGTTTTCTGTGCCTCCTTGGAACTGGATCATCTAGTGAAGCACGTGTTTAAAGTCCTCGAGGTGTTTAGTTTCCTCAGCTGGACAATCGGGGTCCTCGCCAGGAAGATAGAGGACTACAGCATGTTGGCGGCAGACCTGTCGGCATATTGGCTCGGGGTTCTGTCGTGCTGATAAAGCTGTCCAAGACGGTTCCTTGGGGCTTGCAGCTCTCTCTTCCATTGGCATACTGAAGAAAAGAGTTGTGGTGCTTCTTCACCATAAATGGAGTGACTTCGGTTCAGAAGTCGGCTTAGTTATTCTCTCCCATGGACAAACAGTACCTGTTTCTGCAATCGGCTGTGAAGGAGATTGCCACTGATTTGCAGATGAAATCAATTCAGAATCTTTTGGCCCAGTCGTCCAAGCACCCTAAAGAGTCTTCTACTTTTGTGGTGAAATTTGTCTCCCCTCTTCAGCAGCAGCCCTTTCATGGAGGCAGACGGGGTTTCTCTGCCAAACCCTGTTCCAAAGTCCGTTTCACCACTCATCCAAACCTTCGTCTTCCAAGAAATGATTCCTCTTCCCTTCGTGCGCCTGTATGAGCCAGACTCCTCCTTTTCTGGGAAAAGTGGAATGCCAGAGGCATGGAGCCTTGGACAATCAAAGTGCTCAAGGAAGGCTACTCTGTTCCATTCAAGGAGTACCCTCCTCTCGTGTCTTCGCCAATCGCATTGACAGCATACTCAGAAGGCTTGGAAAGATTTGCAGCTCTGGTGGAGGAAGTGTCATCTCTCCTCAAGAAAAGGGCCATAGAGGTAGTAGAAGACCACACTACCACTACCAAAGGTTTTTACAGTCGCCTGTTCTTAGTCCCCAAGTCATCAGGGGGGTGGAGACCTGTCCTCGATGTCAGCACATGGAACTTCTGTGTACAGAAGTTCAAAATGGAGGCAAATCAGTCGGTGCTATCATCCATACAACTGGTTGACTGGATGACCACCCTGGATATGCAGGACGCATATTTCCATATCCCAGTTCATCCAGCACCCAGGAAATAAACAAGATTTGTCTTCAAGGGCACGGTCTTCCAATTTTGAGCACTACGTTTTGGCCTCTCAATGGCAACTCAGATGTTCATGCGAGTTCTTGCGCCCCTCGCGAAGTGGCTTCACCTGCTGGGCACCAATGTTTGCCTGTACCTGGACAACTGGCTCCTCTGCTCACCATCACAGGAACAGTGCATGAAGGGTCTTCAGACAACCCTTCTACTTGCACAGGAACTAGGATTATTGATGAACTTAGAGAAATCACAGATGACCCTGACTTAGGAGATCCTCTATTTGGGGATGAGGGTAAACTCTCTGAGTTTTTAGGTTTTTCCATTCCTTAAGAGGATAGAGTCCTGCCTTCAGTCAGTACAAGAACTCCTTGCTCTGCCGTCGTGTTCAGTGAATCGGTGGATGAGCCTATTAGGGACGCTGTCATCCATCGAACAGTTTGTGAAATTAGGGAGATTACACATGAGACCTCTTTAGTTCTTCTTGAAGGCAAACTGGAACCGAAAGAAGCAACCAGACTCAGTGACGTTCCCCATAATGTCAGAGATAAAGTCAGACCTGTGGTGGTGGTCATTTGAAGACAGACTTCTAGAAGGAAAGTCTCTACACCTTGTGAACCCTGACCTCTTCTCTTATGCAGATGCCTTGGATTGAGGCTGGGGAGCCCTTCTGGGGAACCTAGAAGCTTCCGGTACAGCGGAACAGCGGAGTCTGCACATAAACGTCAAAGAGCTGACTGCCATTCATCTGGGCCTGATGCACTCTGTAAAAGCAGTCACTGACTAGACCATGGTGGTGCACTCCAACAACACCATGGCTCTCTCCTACATAAAGAAACAAGGAGGAACCCACTCTTTCTCCCTTTGTGAGGCAGTGAAGGACTCGCTCATTTGGGCGAATCAGAATCGGGTCAGAATCGTCACCAGGTTCATCCAAGGTAAGATGAACGTCTTAGCAGATGAACTAAGTCGGAAAGGACAGGTGCTTCCAACAGAGTGGACTCTGAACTCTGCGGTCTGCAACAGACTATGGAAGTTGTGGGGCAAGCTGACGGTGGACCTGTTCACAGCACCAAAGAACTATCGTCTTCCTCTCTTTTGTTCATCGGTCCCAGATCTTCAGGCATGAGTGATGGACGCCATGCTGATAACCCGTCAGATTTGGACCTCTATGCCTTCCCTCCATTCAACATGGTGAGAGAGGTTCTCAGCAAGTTTTCCTATCCCACTGCAGTGTGACAATGACCCTGATAGCTCTGTTTTGGCCGCTCAAGGAATGGTTCTCTGACCTAAGACTTCCCATGGATTTCCCCAGACTCCTCCCGCAAGGTCCACATTTACTCAAACAGCCCCACCTTTGGAAATTCCACTAAGGACTATCTGCTCTAGCTCTGACAGGCTTCAGACTGTCTGAAGGCTTGTCAGAGCAAAAGGATTTTCAAGGCAAGCTGCAGAAGCTAGTGTAGCAGCCACAACATCCTTTCTGCCAAAACCACTATAGCCCAGATAGCAAATTCCTGCTTTTCCTAAGGAACACCAAGGGGCTCTGCCTCCACCATCGAAGGTTATAGAGCGATATTGGGGTCGGTTTTTAAGCACAGAGGATTAGCCTTGTCCTCCAACCAAGATTTTAGTGACCTTATCAAGTCTTTCAAGACCTCCAAACAGGTGAGAATTGATTCAGTATGCTGGAATTTAGATGTAGTGCTTAAGTGGTTAATGGAACCTGCTTTTGAGCCTCTCCATTCCATGTCTCTTAAGAATCTAACAAAGAAGATTGTCTTCCTTGTAGCTTTGGCCATCACAAAACAAGTAAGTGAGCTTCAGGCCATTGACAAGCGTATTGGTTTTGCTCAGGGAGATGCATTTTGTTCCTTTACTCTTGGTTTCCTGGCAGAGAATGAGACACCATCGGACCCCTGGCGTCGCTCATTCTCCATTAAAAACCTGATGGACATTCTTGGATCTGAAGAGGAAGAAAGAGTCCTTTGTCCGGTTAGAGCTCTCAGATACTATTTAGACAGAACCAAGAGGATCAGAGACCCTGCCAATAACCTCTGGTGTTCCATTAAAAATCCCTCGCGACCTCTGTCAAAAAATGCGCTGTCTTTTTTCTTTAGGAGCCTATTATGGAGGCACATTCACAAATACAAGAGAAAATCCTGACTACCTTTAAGATGAGAACACACGAAATCAGGGCTGTCACCACTTCAAATGCTTTCAGGCATAATATGTCGCTTTTGGCTATCCTCCAGTCGACTTACTGGAAATGCAACTCCATTTTTGCAACCCATTATTTGAAGGAAAGAGAAATAGTTTTCAAAAATTGCAGTACTCTAGGTCCGTTATAGGTGGCTGGCATGGTGTTGGGGGAAGAAGCATAGGAAGCATTTCTTCCTATCTATAACTCTTTCGCCTTGAAATTAGGGTGTTGAGTTTTTGGGGGGGAGCCTGGAAGGTACGGTTACCTGGAGTGCCCACCAGTCTTTGTAATGGTTTTTAGATATTTCTTTGTTGGTGTAGGTGACAGCATTGTCTGGTCTTTTTATCTTTTGGTACTGCGCCCAGGGCAAGGGCAGTTTTTTCTCGTGCTTTGCAGGTATTCGGAAGACTCCTTTACTCCAAAGTCCCCACTTAATGGCAGTCTATTCATGGCATTTCCACTAAGTCACTACAGGTCAAGATGAGCACTGACCAGAGGCAGTAATCACCTGCAGCAGTTCTTACCAGGTAAGAAAACAACAAGCATTTTTATCAGTGCTAACAGAGTTTTATTTTTCAAATTCATCTGCATACCAGACGGTTTTTAGAGCAGAAAATGTCCATGTATCCCACCTCCTATCAATGTGGGATTCAGCTATGTAGTATACGCATAATTCGCTGGAAATTCGCCCAGTTGTGGTATTTTTCACTGAGAAATATTCACTAATTACTGTATTTTCATGACTGCACTTTTTAGGTAGTGCTTGAGTTACAATAATTCACCTTACGAAAATTCGATGGGGTAAGCAATTAATACCGATATGACAGTATTTAGAAATTATTTTTAAATTTCCCACAGGCGCAGGCACCGAGAGAAACCAAATTACAATAGACCACTTTCTTTTCCTCCATCTCCCCATCTTCTAGTTAAAAAGGTAAAAGAGAATGACTAAAGTATTGTTAGTAACATTATACTCTTGTGAAAATGCGTACAGCCATAAACGGCCGGATAAGAAACTTTTGTTTTGCTTATCGCCGAATCAGATAACAACAGCTGTTTTGTTGTATTTCAACCATCGTACAGTAATAAACAATTACCGTAGTTATAGTACAAATGACGTTAAGTAGAATAGGACTGCTGTATTTCTACATTATACCCTTATTCAGTATGGATAAAAGATCATCAAGGAGATATACTGCTAAATTTAAGCTGCAAATTGTAGCTGAAGCTGAGAAAACAATGTTCAAGCTGCTAATGACTATAAATTATCGTGCATCGGCAGCATGGATGAAACTTGACCATGATTAAAATTGGAGAGGAAGTATTTAATCAAAACTACTGGGCATGAAAGAACACATATTACTGCTATTTTTACGCCGATAAACGATAAATACGTAATGCTCTTATTATGATGAAATCAAGTGAAAATAGCGAACGGAATCTTGATATTTTTTACACAAAACAAACATGCCCCCAAACGGTCAACATCATCTATTAACGAAAAAATAGCTAAATTGACTTCACAACGAGACGTATAACGAAAAATAACCTTGTCCATATAAATAAACTAGCCCATATAAATAAAGTATCTAGAGATTCATTTACACTAACTAGAAGCAAGAAAAGTGCTCTGAACTGAGTTAAACACGGCGAAATAAATTTACCGCCTAATTGATTTCCAAACTAAAACATTGATTGCTATGATTGCAATTTATGATACAAAAGCAATATAATATGTACAATATTATTGGATACAGTGAATTAAAGCATAACATTTTAAAAATCCATGGAAAAGATGCATATCTGCTATGTTGATGTTTGAATAATGCGTTATTATGTGAATATAGAGTACAGTATAATGTAGGCTTGTGAGAGGGTGCGAAAGAAAGTGCAGGTAGACAAGTACTTCTAGTTTTTTTAGGAAGCGGCCCACTTATAAAGCGGCATGCGGACGTCAGTACAAAGACATACAAGTGACCCGAGGTCAATTATTCTCTATACAAAACAGAACAGGTACATACTGATAATGTGACAATTGACAATAGTAGATGAGACACAAAAATTGACACATACGCTATGTATAAGGGCAAAAATGAATAGGTAATAAATGTACAGTTACATAATGAAAAAGAGGGCTGAGTACCTCGACCTAGGGTCAGGTGTGAAGGCACTGTAGAAAACGGGAGGTTCTTCATAGAAAACCCGTTGAGCGGGGACTTTACAATACTCCCCCCCCCCCAAGACGTAGGTAACATCTGATCAAAGCAGGTATCTGCTGGGGCGTCGGAGAGGGCTGCAGCTCTTCGATGTCAGCTGGGGGGTGCGTTCGACTTTGGTGCGTTGCGTATGGGAGTGGTTGGTTGCTCCTCTGCCTGGGCCCGGGGCCTTACGGGGGCGCCCACGCGACTTTCTTGTGGGCGGGGTGGGCTAAGGGGGCGACATTTCCTGCGGGGGGTTTTGGGGAGTGCCACCGACGTCTTCCTCCAGGAGTACGGGCTTGAGGTGGTCTATCGACACCTGGTCGTCCTTCCCATGGATGGCCACCCGGAATGCCTTTTTGTTCCTCTCCAGTACGAGGAAGGGCCCCCTGTAGGGCCTGGTTAAGGGTGGGCGTACGGCATTGTTCCTGACAAAGACGTGGGTGGTGGAGGACAGACCGGGAGGCATGAAGGGGGACGTCCTGTTGGTGTACGTCCGCTGGCAGGGGGCGAACTTTCCAACTCTGTCGTGGAGCCTCTGTGTTGTCAGATTGTCCCAGTCCTCTGTGATGAGTTCGCCTGGGACTACGAGGGACTCTTGTAGACCTTTTCTGCTGCGGACGGGTCGCCGTTGGCTCTGGGGGCGGTCCTCAGCCCAAGGAGGACCCAGGCCAGCTGGTACTTCCAGTTGTCGTCGATGCAATGAGCCATGAGGGACGCCTTCAGGGACCTGTGGAACCTTTTCACCAATCCGTTGGCTGCGGGGTTGTAGGCAGTGGTGCTGTGGTGAGTGGTCCCCAGCAGGCGTGCCAGGGCGGTCCACAGCTCGGACAGGAAAGCTAGGCCCTTGTCAGTGGTTATATGGTCCAGGACACCAAACCGGCTGATCCAGCTAGAGAGGAGGGCCTCGGCGCATGCACTGGCGGTGGCTTCTTCCATGGGCGTCGCTTCGGGTCACCTGGTGGAGCAGTCGACGACTGTCAGAAGGCACCTGGCTCCTCCTGATGGGGGAAGACGACCCACTACGTCGATGTGGATGTGCCCGAAACGTTTTCCCGGCTGGGGAAAGTCACCCACCCCCGATACAGTGTGTCGCTCTACTTTGCTGGTCTGGCACTGAATGCACTGCCTTGCCCTAGCCGTTGCGGCGTTCCATATGCCGTGCCAGATGAATTTCTCTGCCAGCAGCTTGGCCGTCGTCCTGTTGGAGGGGTGGGACAGTCCGTGGATGATGTCGAAGACCAGATGACAACGGGAGGCGGGCATCAGTGGGCGAGGGTGGCCAGTGCTTACATCGCTCAGCAGTGTTGGCCCCCCAGGGGCGAGGGGCACGTCCTTCCACTTCAGCGACGTGATGGCTGTGCGGTAAGCTGGAATCTCTGGGTCGGTGGCCTGTTCCCGGGCGAGGTCCTCGTTGTCGATCCCAAGTTGCACCGCATTGATTTCGATCCTCGAGAGGGCGTCCGCTACTGGGTTCTTCCTGCTGGGGAGGTACTTGATGGTGCAGGTGAACTCGGCGATGGCCATGAGGTGCCACTGCTGCCTGGAGGACCATGCATCCCCCAGCTTTGTGAAGGCGTGGATCAGCGGCTGGTGGTCCGTCCAAATTGTGAAGGGCGTACCTTCCAGGAGGAATTTGAAGTGGCGTACCACCTGGTACACTGCGAAGAGTTCCCTGTTGAAGGTGCTGTAGTGGGACTCGGTGGGGCTGAGCTTCCTGCTGAAGAAGGCGATGTTCCAGGACGGCCCCATAGGCGATGTTGCTGGCGTCTGTTGTTAGCTGGAGGGGAGCGTTGGGGTCCTGGTGGGCCAAGGCTGTTGCCTTGGCGAGGGCGGCCTTCGTCAAGGAGAAAGCCCGCTGCTGGTTGGGGCCCCACACTAAGGTCTTCAGATGGCCCGTCAGGATCTCCGTCAGGGGGACCATGGTTTGCATGACCCCGGGGATGAACCTCCTGTAGTAGTTGACCATCCCAAGGAATTCTTGTACGCCCTTGACGTAGGTAGGGGTGGGGAACCTGACGACAGCCTCGACCTTCGATGCAAGTGGGCGGACGCCCCACGGGGATATCACGTGGCCCAGGAAGTCAACACTATCAACGCCGAAGGTGCACTTGTTGAACCTGACGACGAGGCCGTTCTCCTGCAGACGCTGCAGGACCTTCCGGATGTGCCGCAGCTGTTCTTTGTGGGACCTGGAAAAAATTAGGATGTCATCGACGAAGTTCAGGTCCCCCAGGATGCTGTCCATCAGCCTCTGGAAAGTCGCCCCTGTGTTCCTCAGGCCGAAGGTGGAGAAGGCGAAGACGTAGGACCCAAAGGGCATGATGATGGCGGTTTTGGGGATGTCTTCTGGCGCGACTGGTACCCGGAAATAGGATTTTAAAAGATCTAGTTTTGAAAATATTTTGGCCCTGTGGAAGGAGGCTGTGAGGTCTTGCATATTTGGGAGAGGGTAGTGGTCTGGTTCTGTAGCAAGGTTGAGCCGCCTGTAGTCGCCGCAGGGTCTCCAGGAGCCGTCCGTTTTCTGCACCACGTGAAGGGGAAAGGCCCATGGGCTGGGGGCCTTCCTGCATATGCCCATTTGCTCCATGTCAGCGAAGGCATTCTTGGCCTCCTGAAGGCGCTGAGGGGGAAGCCTCCGGAACTTTGCGTGTGTCGGGGGACCCCTCGTCTTGATGTGATGATATACCCTGTTTGGTGGGGACCCCGGGCACCTGACGAAGTTCAGGCCTGAATACCTCAGGGAATTCCTTCAGGAGGGAGGCGTATTGGTGGGGAGCGACGGAACAGACTGTGGGCGCACTGGGGCCCGGCGCCAGGGGCAGGGACTGGCAGGACTCGGTGTCCAGCAGGCGTTTGAGGCCGACGTCAACTGCCAGTCCGAAGTGGGCCAGGAAGTCCGCACCCAGGAGTGGGGTCCTCACATCCGTGACGATGAAGTTCCACTTGTATCTCCTGCCCAGGATGGAGACCGACAGGAGCTTGGTGCTGTAGGAGAGGATGGGGGACCCGTTGGCGGCCGCCAGGGAGACAGCCGGGTCCAGCAGGTGTTTGTGGTCCTCTCTGGAAGGCAGGAACACCAACCGCACTGCCCCAGTGTCGATCAGCATCATCCTGCCGGAGATGGTGTTGCGGACGTAGAAGCCTACTGGTGCGGGGCTCCTGGGTGTTTTGGGTGCTGCTGCCTCGCCCGTTTTTTGGATGGGCGAAAAGGCAGGGGGCTTCGCAGTTCCGGGCGTCTTTGCCGAACCTCCGCGGTGGTAGGAGCAAAGCCCCGGCCTTTCCTTATTCTGGTGATGGGGTGGCCGCCTCCTGGTGACGACGTTGATGTCCTCTGCGGTGGGGTCCTCTGGCTGGAGGCAGTTGATGGGGTGTGCGGGCGTGGATGCCCGCTTCGCTGCCCTTGTAGAGTCAGTCAGCTGCTGCGCCATTCTAATCAGGTCCTCGACTGGCAGGGTGTAGGGCTCCTCGATCTGACCACGAACCTCCGGGAGGAGCTGCCACAGGAGGATCTCCCTCGACAGGCTAACCTTCTTGTGCCTGCCGCTGCTGTCCGTCTCGGGGAGGAGGAGAAGGTCCTGGAGGGTGTGCAACGTCTCCAGGAGGTTCGTGTCCTGCCGGGGTTGATGGCGAGGTCGAGGGCGCGGGCGGCCCTTTCGGAGACTGGCAGGGAGCAGGTCTCGACAAGAGAGGCCTTTAGGTGTTGGTTGGTGGCAGGGCTTGAGGTTGACGTCACCCACGGGGCGACCTTTCTGCATATCTTCTCTGGTAGGGCATTGATCACGATGTCTGCCTTCAGTACCTCGTCGGTCAGGCCTGCCACCCTGAATTGCCCATCGACCCTGTAGAGCCATGATGCCGGGTTCTGATAGGTGAACGGCAGCAGCTTTATGGTGAGGGCCACCCTCGGTTGGTCCGTCCATGCTCATTTCTGCACTCTCACTTGGAGTGTGAGTTAACAGTCGCATCAATACACACATGGGAGCGTGCCGTGTGGGTCCGCTAATGACGCCGGTGATTTGCCGACGAGGGTTGGTAACGCCCGAACGCTTTGTTAGAGCACCGTAGTTAGTCCGTTACGGGCGTGAGGTGGTTCATCGGGCCAAAACTAAGTCGCCGTTTGGGTCTGTTAATGGCTCCGAGAACCACTCCAGGGGTCACCACTGAGAGAGGGTGCAAAAGAAAGACCAGGTAGACAAGTACTGCTAGTTTATTGAGGAAGCGGCCCGTTTATAAAGCTGCGTGCGGATGTCAGTACAAAGACATACAAGTGACCCGAGGTCAATCTTTATACAAAACAGGACAGGTACATACAGATAATGTGACATTGACAATAGTAGATTAGACACAAAATTAATCTGGCACATACACTATTTATAAGGGCAAAAATGAATAGGTAATAAATGTACAATTACATAATGAAAAATAGGGCTGAGTACCACGACCTAGGGTCAGGTGTGAAGGCACCGTAGAAAACGGGAGGTTCTTCATAGAAAACCCATTGAACGGGGACTTTACAGGCTAGGCTACCATATATGTATACGATATGACATATTGTAGGCTAAGCTAATTCTTGTTTGTTATTCAATTTCTCCTTGTATTGAATTATCATAAGTCCCTCTGCATGAACCTCCAGAATTAGCTGATATTAATAATTACTATACCGTGTATGTATAGAGTATACTTTATAGTGTAGGCCAGGCTACCATATATGTATATATGGTACTGAATACCCTAGTGTAGGCTAGGCTATATTTGAGATACGTTTTTTCCAACAAACGATGGGGTTTTTTGGAATTTAACCCCGTCATAAGTAGGTTAGTATCTGTATAAGCATTTTTTTTTTTGTGTGTGTTTTAACTATCAAAATAGGCAGTTCTAAGTGTTTTTAGAAGTGTTCTAAGTATTCATGGATTTTAGCTATTTGCTGGGGGGGGGGAGGATGTGGTACGCATCCCCCGCGAATATGGGCGGTTTACTGTAACTACCATCAGGTAGGTGGGGAATACCCGCCTACCCGGATGTAAACATTCCACTTTGCTTTTGGCTGTCATGCGTTGCAGACATGTTTTCGGAGCTCTTTGTTTGACTGTTGTTAAGCTCATTATTATCCCTGTGGGGCCTTTCTGTATTTTTGTGTATATATTACATGTGTTTGATATCTATTAATATACAAACCCACGATTTGTCATAGCCCTGCATAAGCTGTTGTTCCCCTGCGTCTGTGTCAGGTTTGACGGCCAAGGGTGTATTTAGAGGGGCGTAACCAAGTGGTAATGCTTCTCTTCCAGTAGCCCTTTATTTAGATACTGAAGGCATTCCCTGTACGTTCGGAGACATTAGATTGGGACATAATGTTTTGCTCCCCTACATTGATCAGGACATAACAAGTTCCCTTCCCTTTTGGACTCCCGCCCTTTGTGTACAAGGGCTTGACTACTTCCTTTCTACATGTGCTGAGTGTTGTTTTCGCCGCCTGCGCTATGGAGAGTTGCATTGGGGGGAAGGTTGCAGGCGTCGTCGGTAAGTTCTGCTTCCACAGCGCCCTTGGTGGCTTCCTTATCTCTCCTTCAGGAAAGATCTCTGTCCTTTGCCCTCTTCGCTTGCTCGTAGGGTGAAGACCGTGAGGGTGGGGGGGCTCAGGCGGTCAGGCGACCTCTTCTCAAGGGCCTCCTCTTGCTGCTTGGAGCAGTTCCCCTCAGAGCAAGAGTTATCTCCTTCTACTAATTATCTCTGCTTTTTCTTTCAGGTTGACGGTGAGCATCGTAGGCAGCAGTAGTTGGCTGGATATCTCAGATGTGATATCTTTGCATAAAGGAGTCCCGACGCTCATACAGTGTTGCTTCGGGATCGACCACAGTACCTGGTTGGAATGGCATAGTTGCATGTCGGGATTGTTCGGACTCTGCTCCCGCCAATGTGGATCGATCGCTGTCATTGCTGTCCTTCATGTATGCTGTGGCACTGCCTCTGGTGCATCTTTGGTCCATCTGCTCCTGTTGTTTTGTGTTATGCTCGCTCCTGTTGACTCAGTGACAGTCCCTGGGCGGCTCTTCCTCCTGCCACAGCTGTCCTGATCAGTCCTGCCGCTGCTGGTGATGTTCATGTGACGTTCTTGGCTGTTGCTGTAGCGCCTGCCTTCCGAACCACTTCCGTAGCTCCTCCATCGGCTGTCCTGATCGTGCCTACTGCTTCTCCTGGTGGTTGTGTCCTGGGCCACTTCCGTTGTGATCCTGCCCAGCTGCCCTGGAGGTTACGATGTTTTGTGTCCATCACCCTGTAGAAGATGTTGGAGTGAAGGTGAAAGAAGTTGCCCTGTGGAAATAGCCACCATCTTCTTCAGCTTATCTTCGATTTCATCTTCTGCTACCTCTTCCCTTCCTCTCCCGAGGTTTGAGGGGGTCCCGGGAACTGGTTAGACCTCCATCGGCCAAAGAAGAGGAAGGCTGCTTCTTCCCCCTTGATGTCCTTGGATGTCTAGAGACTGCCTCCTTCCGAGGAGGCAGTAGGCCTTTGTCGGCTCTTCCCGACCTTCAGGTTCAGGAACTGATTCGCATACCCCTGGGTTTTGTGTCTCGGGAGCCGTGGGCGCATAGAGCTTGGTTTGCGCTCCCGTTCCCAGTACTAGAGGTTCTGCCTCTAAGAAGGGTGCTGCTTTGGGCACTTGTTTGTGAGCCGCTCCGAGTGCTCGAGATTCTGTGGAATACCAAGTATCCTGATCTGGCCTGGAGAGTACTCTTCCTGGCCCAGTTCGAGAGCAGTGTGAGAGAAAGGGCCAAGGCACTCAGGTGTCTCGGCTCTTCCTGCGAGCACTACAAGATCTCCCCGAGTGCTTACCAGTTCTCAGTCAGGTTCCCAGCCTGATGTCTCGATCCTGTGGGTTTGAACACCAGAAGAAGCAGGGAAGAGGTTCCCTGCAGGAGTCCTGCGAGACTTCTAAAGGACTGACTCTCTTCTGGAAGACAAGTTTCTCTCATTGGCTTTTCCCACCCTTGGGTGGAAACCGATTTGCATTCTCCTTTGAGGTCTCGCATTTCGGGGGCTGCAAGAGTGCAGCCTCGAGAGGCTGCGCCCTTGTTGCCAGTCTTAGAAGTCTGCGTCTAAGACTGGGTCTGTGCCTGGCTCTTTTTGATTTCTTAGAAAACCGAAAGCAGCCACTCCTGATTTTTGGGAGTCGTTGGTTGCTTGAATTCTATGAATCACAATCGCTCTCCTGGTGAAAGGCATAGGATGAGAGAAAGAGCTGAGACACCCAGGTGTCTTGATACTGCCCGCCAGCTGCTTCTGTTGCTTGGCTGGGTTTCATCCTCGTGGCTTGAACCTTAGGGTTTGAGCATGCAGGATAGCAGACAGAGAATTCCCCTTTAAACTTTCTTCTCGAGGGACCTCGGCCTCGAAGGAGTTTAGAGTTCGGGAAATTAGCGCTAGTTCATGGCAGACGAGTTCTGCCCTGTCCAGTTCCGATTGCATTCGTGTGATCGGCTCGGCTCAGCTCAGCTCGCCCTGCTTGCCTCCCAATCCACTGCTTACCACCCAGTCTGGATCGCGTTCACGTGAATGGCTTGATTTGGTGCGGCTCGGCTTGGCCCTGCCCAGTTTTTCTGAATCAGGTTCTCGGCACTGTTTGAGTGAATTTGCTGCTCTTCCCAGGAAAGCACTTTGCCATGATACAAGCACTCTTCATCCCCACATTGTGGCAATAATCTTCTTCGGTTGATTATCGCTCATGGTGTGCCTCTCCTGCTGGTCTTACTGGCAGGCCAGGTAGGGGTACTCTTTGCCCTCACCTGTTCTCTTTTCCTCTCGGTTGTTCCAAGAGGAGCGAGATGGACAGAGAGCGCTCTGACGAATTTGACTTTCTTCGGAGTTCAGCTGCCTGGCGTGCTTTCAGTGTTGGTCTATTGATTGTCTTGCAGTACAACCAGGTAGCCGAGGAAGTTTTCTTGGGATCTGTCAAGGTCTTCCTCCAAGGAGAGAGGTACAGGAGTTTCATGCTTCGGAAGCAGTGAGGGTCTTCCTCTTCAAGTATGTAATCACCCTCGTTTCTTGGAGAACTTTGCGCCGATTCGCCAGCACGAGGATCCCCAGGACAGGACCACGGCTCCCCCAATAAATACTCTTCATCACTCGCAACCCTTGCAGTTCCCGAAGGGGCCAAGAGTTTCGGGGGCCGCCATGGTCCTTGCTCGTGAGAGCATTCTTGACCAGATGAATACTTTTCTTCGGACAAGGAGTTCATTCAGGTTGAGACACCAAGCTCCTCCCCTGCCTCGACAAAGTACTAATTCTTCTTACCTCGGAGGGTCTTGCCCACTGCAGGTTGTTCTAACTCTGCTTCACCTGGACTGGGTTCTCTCTCCGCTTCTCCTTGCCGGCTATCTTGGAGGACATCTGCTGGTTCCCTCCAGACAGTTTCCTGATGGATCCATGATCCTTCACTTTTAGGCTTTCTTTCCTCGGATACGACCATTCCTGGAAAGAACCCTACCTTCTGGAGACTGGTCCTGTCCAGGGGTGGGTCTTCCTATACCAGATGGCATTCTGTAAGCAATTTTGGTGCTAAGAAGGACTTTGTCCTAATTTGGATCTCCGGCTTCGTAAGTTTCGAGTTGGTTCGACCCTTAGGAACAAAGCTTTACTTGGTTCTCCCTTTCTCTTTCAGAGATTTGCCAGATACTGTGGTAATCAAGGTTCATACCAGGGCACTGCTGTGTTCTTTGGACAGTGGCCAAGACCTTTGGGTCTTAGCCATCTTGGCTCGACATTAAGTTCAAGCCAGCCTCCCTCTTGTTCCCTTCTGGGAAAGTGCGAATCTGGGAAAGTGCGCATAACTGTGTCTCTTTCCATCCTCTTTTCCTTAAGGGAGGAGGGCAGAAGGGAAGAGAGAAAGAAGTATCGACCGGGCAGAAGTTCTCCTGCTGCAGATGCCTGGATGAAATGATACTTATAGAGTCTCTGGACCTGGCAGCAACATTGCTGAGACCTGGGAATGGATTCCTTTAGGAGAAGTATCTATTTCCCTTGGGCATCAGCAATTCTTTTCATCAGACTTCCACCCTGCTTCCTCTCCCATGCTCCCGATTCGGGAAATGCCAGCCCAGCTAGAGCTAATTGTCTTGGTATCCTGTCATCTTGCAGAAGCTTCCCCATGGTGGAGAATGAAGGAGGTCTGCTTCCAGTCCTCCATCCTTCTTTCCTCTTCGAAGTGTGAGGAAAGAGTTAGGCTAATGCTTGATTGAAGGAACCTTCGAATATGCTTGCATATCCTCCTCACATTGTGTGTCTACTTCCGGATTCACCAATCAAGGAATAAGTGCACACATGTAAGACTTTGTCTTGAAGGTGTGTGACCGAGACAGTTAGTACCTTCTCATCAACATCCTGAACTCAAGGCAGCCTTTTGGCCTTCCGAGAATTCAGGATGGGTTTTGCAATGCCCAGTGGTTTCGTTGAACAACAAAACCACAGTAGTGGCATACGTCGACAAACAAGAGGGAATCGTTTTTTTCCTCCTGTTTCATCTGTTGACATTTGCAGGTACTCAAGTGCTCTGCAGAGCACTCGATAGCTCTGTTAGCCAGAAACATTCCCGGTGGGGATGTATTGGTAGGCGAGCTTGGCCTCGCATTTGAGTGATTGGGATGAAACGTGCTCTTCACTCTTTTCCTCACGAAGATTCTCAAAGAGACTGCTCAACTGAGAGATCCCTACTGTCTTTCTGTTGCCTCCTGGCATAACAAAGTCAGTAGTTTTCTTGCTCCTCCATATCAGACCCAGGGGCCGCTACGGTGAGGCATGCTATCTTTTTGGGAAAAAACAATATCTGTGTTTTTCCCTCTGTATTTGTCTGTTTCGCTAGGGGTTCACAAGCATTGCTCACCCCGAGTTACAGATAAATGCTGGAAGACTTCACCTTTCGCCCGACCTGATAGCTCTGCTTCCAAGGCATTGAGAAGAGTTTTGCTTGACCCAACCTCCTGGAGCAGCTACACAAGAAGCGGTTCTTCAGGCAGTACATCCCTGTGTGTTCAGGACTGGGAGACCTTCCAGCTTTCCTTGCAAGCACAGGCTTTCTTGCCGAGTGGCAACGGATATAGCTGGATAGTTCTTGAAGTCCTCTGCAACATTGTCCCAGGGACTGGATCAATCTTTGCTGGTGGGTGTCGTTGACGGAACTTCTTCTCGGGTCAGAGTCACTCTTCAAGTCTGGACTTCTCGTCTTCTCTGCCGAGGGTTGCTTCTCTCCATTTCAGTTGTGAAGAACGTAGACCCTTGCAACCTAGTCTTCTATCTGAAGTAGCATTTTTCTCCTCAGTCGAGATTTAGCTAAGGACAAGGAGCTTCTTCGGTCTTGCTGTCCCAGGGAACTGTTCCCAGGGTGGCATGTGACTCTCTTTTAGGTTTCCTGTCCCTTGCTCTGCACGCACCCTTATGAGAGTCGTCGGACAGAGATGTTCCCTCTTAGGACCATCTCTCATCTCACTCCAGCTTTGGCGTAGAAGATGGTGGAACAGGTGAAGGGGATCAATAGCTTGACTCCTTCTCTGATGTTGTAAATGGACTCTGAATCCATCGCCATCTATTATCAGGTTCAACTCCTAGTTTCCCCTCTTCCTTGGACTTTGTATTGATGATCCAGATCAGTCACTACTTTGTCCTATTAGGGAGCTGTGGTACTTTCCGAAAAGGCTCGACATTTCCAACCTGGATGTCATCAATGTTTTTGCTAGTACTATCTCTCCCAAGGAAGAAGTGCCGAAGGACACATCTTTCTCCTGGCTTCGTGAAGCGATCAAACGAGGTGCTTGGCAGCTGGCAACGACAATGCTGATACCTTCTACCTAAGAGCTCACGAAGTCATTGGCTTGGTCCATCCCTCGCATTCTGGAAGTTTCTGTCAGTCTGGAAGCAAGATGTGGTCTCATAGACCACACTCATGTCTTCTTCCTGTGGTCTTGCCCACAGGCCCTTGGAACCTTTTTTCCTTGGTCCTGTGGTGGCTGCTCAACAAGATGTGTTTTCTTACCCAGCTCCTTTAAGAGGACTAGTAGCATCTCACCTAAGGTGTTGGTTCTGGAAGTGAAAAGGATACCAAGAGTGACTGGCCTCTCCTCCTCCTCCTCCTTCCTCATCCCCCTACTTCTCCTCCTTCGGGATGAGAGCAGGACTCGAGCCAATACTTGCTGGATCTGGCGCCTGATGCGGTGAGACTACACATCGAGCACCCGTTCTATTTTTCTTCTAGAATCATAGAAGCAATTCTGCTCCTTCCTCTAGCAAGGGGAGGAAGGAGAGATTGGCAATAAGGAAAACCCTATCTCAGGTTTTCCTTACTGTCCCCAACTCTTAGGGTCTTTCCAGCCAGCCTACTTTGTATGAGTTACAGTCCTCACTCATGCTAAAGGTCCAGTATCTGACATTTGATCTTGCAGTTCCTACACTCCGATCAATATGTCAGAGGCACGGTACTCCTCCTCGCTCTTTTGACCAGGAGTAGCCCAGGTGTGCAGAACTCCAGTCAGTTCAGGAGGCTTACTCAGAATCCTCCCTCCAACCAGTGAGTCTTCCTAATGTAAAGGACCAATGGTTTGTACATCGTGTTGGAACAAATCACAATTTTTAAAAGTAAATTTTATTTTTCCTAGCTATACAAACCTGAGGCCCTTTACATTACATTTTTATGTCTGCCTCATGCCACCCCTCAATCTGAACCTGGGCCAAAAGGCAAACTGGAATGTTTACATCCGGGCAGGCGGGTATTCCTGCCTACCTGACATTAGTTACTGCCTAATCACCTTGTTCAAGAGTTTAACAGCCATGTCCAGCTTTGCCATAAGTAATTCCTAATGTAAAGGACCTCAGGTTTTTATAGTTAGGAAAAATATAATTTATTTTTAAAAATTCTGATTTCCTAAATTTGAATTGTGGCTTAACTAATTGATTTTTAAAATATCATTTAAAAAACTTTCAGTACTATGTAGATGTTAGTATATATTCAGTCCCTGGTTATCGGCATGGGTTCCTTTCTGATGGCATGAAGATAAATGAAGATCGGCTGTTTTCGGTTATTGATGCCTCTGTTAGGTATGTATTGGTGCCAATATACAATTATCAGCACTGATAATTGGAAATCGGCGATTTTCAGCGCTGAAAATTGCTGATTTTGATCGCTAGACAAGCCAGAATAGTTAGGAAAAATACAATTTACTCTTAAAAATTCTGATTTTTTAAATTTGAATTGTGACTCAACTAATTGATTTTTAAAATGTCATTTAAAAAACTTTCAGAACTAATACTAAGTAGATGTTAGTACTGTATACATTCAGTCCCTGATTATCGGCATTGGTTCCTTTCTGATGGCATGATGATAACTGAAAATCGGTGATTTTTGGTGCTTTTTTGGCGCTGAAAACAGCCGATTTTTGTTATCGATGCCTCTGTTAGGTATGTATCGGCGCCAATATACAATTATTGGCACTAAGTGGAAATCGGCCGATTTTCAGCACTGAAAATTGCTGATTTTCATTGCTAGACAAGCTGGAATAGTTAGGAAAAATACAATTTACTTTTAAAAATTCTGATTTTTTAAATTTGAATTGTGACTCAACTAATTGATTTTTAAAATGTCATTTAAAAAACTTTCAGTACTAATACTAAGTAGATGTTAGTATACATTCAGTCCCTGATTATCAGCGTGGGTTCCTTTCTGATGGCATGACGATAACTGAAAGTCGGCGATTTTTGGTGCTTTTTTGGCGCCGAAAACAGACAATTTTTGGTTATCGATGCCTCTGTTAGGTATGTATCGGCGCCAATATCCAATTATCAGCACTGATAAGTGGAAATTGGTGATTTTCGGCGCCAAAAATTGCTGATTTTCATTGTTAGACAAGCACCATAAAACTGGATCACCAATAACCGAGCCCGCTGATAACTGGGGACTGCCTGTATTGGCATTACTGTATACACCTTACCTGATGGTGTTTTTTCATAAATTATGACAACTTTTAGGACTGCTTAAGTGCAGTTCATGACATCTGAACTAATATTTTTTTCAATAATTCAGGTTATGGAAAATTCCAATACTGGTTGGTTGGAGTTGGTGGCTTTGCAAATGCCAGTGATGCAATAGAAATCTTGTGCATTTCTATACTTCTTCCAGCAGCTCAATGTGATCTTCATATGACATCTGTTGATAAGGGGTTGCTTGTAGCCTTAGTGTTTGTGGGTAAGTTTTCAGTTGCATCTGTTTTATTTAAAATGTGCTGTTTACTTTAAATGAAGTAATTCCATTCTGTCATATGGAATTTGAATCCAAAAACAGTTTGGTTGTGTGAATTATACTATGGTTGTGTGGATTATACAAACCTGTTTATTTACTTATACTTATGACTTACCATAATGCCCCAGTTATGACAAACTAATTGGGCAACTATTATTTGTTTAAATATGTAAAGCTGTAGCTAGAAATCAGAGATCCATCCAACATAGGAACCCACTGTTTTACCTGCTTATACTTGCTTCTTTACTCACTTTTATCAGTATCTGAAATGTGTATCAGGTGCTCTTCCTGCAACCGTTTTCTTTCAGTCAAGTAATTTTCATCATCAGTAGTTTAGATTCAATATTTAGTTTATTGTTTCACATTTATTACTAAGCATTAAACTCGGTAAAAGCAGCCAGATTCCTTTCCATCTACAACCAGAAGAAAAAACAAGAAACCAGCTGATGCTGATTCAAACTGATGAGAGAGAGAGAGAGAGAGAGAGAGAGAGAGAGAGAGAGAGAGAGAGAGAGAGAGAGAGAGAGAGAGAGAGAGAGAGAGAGAGAGAGAGCACCACACCCTCACTAGAGATTGCCATCATACCACAGCCACACCAGTGGTAGACACATCAGCCAATCCCTCCACACTTCCCCTCCTTCCTCTGCCTTATCCTATCACAACAGCCAAGAATATCACGATTCCCTAGGAATTAGGCTCAGTTAAAGATCACCTGTTTGTACACTAACTACTTCCCTTCTTCTTCTTTTAACGTGCTTCTTTTCCCATTTTTGTATGGGGTAAGCACGATGCCTTCTTTGAAGGACTTTTGATTTGGCTTTTGGGGTAGACCTGTGGTCTTGATAAAGACATTGCTTACCTGTTTGTTTCATGTACACTTCCCAAGCTACAGTTATTGCTATGGCGCACCCTTCGAGACAATGAGATGTTTGTTATGTTTTTAGAAGGTGTTGTAGTGACTTTGTTTTGTGTGTTTGTACACTAACTACAGTCTGCCATAAATACCTGTGTACCTTGTAGCTTGTATACTTTAATTCATCAACTTAGTAGCCCTCAAAGAATGAACACAAAGGCATGATTTGAAACCAAAGAGGAATCACAACTGCTACAGCTGACCATCTTTCTGTGACCCTAGGAAATACAATATCCCAGCAGCACTGTGATGAAAAGCATAGACTCATAGAAAATGGTTTCTCTAAACTGATTGCCTTAGAAAAGCCATCATATTTTTTGTAGTTTTGTGATAATGTATTTGTAAAAGTTGTATCTTTTCCAATATTTTCTGGCCTTTGCTAGTACTGATTAGTTATGGCATAATGTAGATGCATTGGAACTTCTGACTGACAGTGCTGTAGTCTTATATCTAGAATAGAAACACCCCCATTTAATTTGTAGCACTTGCAGCATGCAGATATATAATCCGGACCAATCTGAGGGTTTAGCTAATGCGAGTATGTCTTCAGCATTTCATAAACTAACCATCTCGGCTGCGACCTCATCCAGGCCTGCCCCTTTTGAAATTACTCCTGCTTCAAAAACTCCTGGGATTCAAAGGTTGCAGAGCTATCTGTTTTCATCCTTTCATAGACAGATAAAGCAAATCTTGTATAAGCTTCTGGATGAGTATTCAGATGATTTAACTCCTCCCTCTGATTGTGAGGATTGCATTTCTGCTCTCCATTATTGTAGTGGGTCTCTATCTCATGGGTGCTTGTCATATTTTTCCTTGAGTGTTGAGGTGCACATCATGCTCTCTTTTTACCACTCTTGCTGCACCAGTTCCTTTCCTCAGGCAAGCCCTGCTTTGGCAGTTTTCTCGTACCTCCAGAAGTTAATGTGCTTGAGAGTCCAGTTGTTTTTCAAGAAGGAAAGGCATTCTTTCCTCTTCTAGATCTTTTGGCCCATTGTGCACCTTGGAAAATCAGTCTTTGTCTGTCAAAGGTGAAATGCACCATAGTTACTCCCGTGGTTGTGAATGTTACTCAGTGGTAGTGATTATAGATTTCCCACTTAACCTTCTTTAGAGAGTAAACGTTCATGTCTCCCTATCAAGTTTTAGGGATTTTGCTACATCTGCTTTGGCCGTGCCTTCCTCAGGTGCTAAGCTTGGTTTCTAATAGTGGATGTTCTAGTACCTCTCATAAAAGATCAGGATTGATTGACAAGTCACCATTTCACCTAAATTGTCTAGCCTTGGCTTCTCTTCACTGTGTGAGGCTTCTTTTGTTGCCCTTACACCTGTAACTCCTGTTTTTGTTACTGTGTGAGCCATGGTGCATACCTGTACTTTGTCAGTAATATCATTTCATGCCTCCATGATCCATGGCATGCAAGATAAGGCAGCAACCCCTTGCACATCTGATATGCTTGACTTCAATGAGGCATGTGTCATATCTAGAGCAAGCAGCCCATTATCCACCTCAGTTTTCTGACCTGTTACCTGCAGTTGAAACTTTTAAGGTGAAAACAGTAGCCTTGGTATGTTTTTCTATCTAGAAGGGCACTCTTAGCATCTGTGGACTTGAAAATTGCATGCTTTCTGGTGCTTATCTGTAGGTCTCCTAGGATATTCCTTTAGGTATTATGGTTAGACTTGGTTGTCCAATTTTGGGTTTTCACCTGTGTTATGGCTCACAGTGTAGGGTTTTTTTTTTTTTTAGTACGCAGTGCAGTATGATGGGAACAGATTTGGATGTTATTAAATGAAACTTGACTTTCCTTAACCTAATTTATTACCTTAATTCTACAATGGCCATCAAAAAACCTTCATATGATTCATAAATCTTAATCTGCAGAACAGAAACTTACCTAACTGTATCACTAGAGTTCATCAAAACTTATCCTCCTCTACCTAACTTAGCCTAACTTAATACTACCACAACCCCCAAAAGAACCTAAACCTAATTCCTAAACCTAAATCTATAGTGTTCCCCTCAACTTTGGTCTCTGAGACTTCTTCAGATTGGGAGTTAGCTTGCTCACCATTAGCCAGTATTATTTTGTTGATATCTTTCTTCCTACTGGAGAGATCGACATCTAGTTTTTTCTTTTTCCTCCTTTCCAACTGCTGTCGAACTTTCTTTGCAGCAAGTGTGTCGAGATCGGCACCTTTTAGGGTTTAGCGACGTGTATGGGAGAACAGGAAGAAGAGTGGCCTGACCAAGCGTTTTTGTTTCTTTTCTGCAATCTGGCAGCTTCACATTCTCTGTGTTCCTTATCACTTCTCTGCCTTATCCCTTCCTCTGTTTGCAACAGCTTTTCTACAGTAATTGTCCTCTCTAATATTCTAATCCACTGCATCAACTTCTGCACATTTTATTGTTTCATCATATGCTACAGCCACAAGGTAGGCCAACAACAACACAGACTTTTCACCACAGTTCCCATCATTAGATAACTACTCCCAAATAGCTTCTGCTAAGGAAGTATGCTACCTTCTTAAGCCACTTACACATTGGGTTGAAGGGGAGCAATCACTCTACCCTGACACACTCGGCAAACTGCAAGGAAAAAAAAGAAAAAATAACGATTAATACTCAGACAAACAACACTTTCATAAACAACATGTACACACACAATAAATATAATAGGACAACAAAAAATTCAATCACATAAACCCATTTTCCATATTATCACCAAACTCCCCCTTACTGAAATAAAGGAAATCTTATTTCCTTTTGTTTTGTAAATCCCTTTCTCACTATCTGTTTATACTCCAGAACTGGACCTTGACTTTGGGTCCATGACCTCTCATTCACCACCTCTTCTTCACTCACCTCTACCCCAACCACACTAGACTCACCCAGTCTTGGTTCTGAACTACTTACATCAACTACATTCAAACTCTGGAGACTTACATCTACTTCAACCTCACTAACAACTGACAAGGCTTCTATCATCTCTTCTGTACTCTCACTTAAATTCTGCTAGGCTCCGACTCAAGTTATCCAAAACTCCTTCACTCTCACTCTCTAGTGGTGCTAACTCTTTCTCACTCACACTCACTGCCACACTTACTCTTTCAACACTTTCACTCAAAGGAAACTCACACACACTGTGCGTACCATCTTTCTCATGACTCGGTGTTGTTTCCAGTCCACCCAAATCGTGCTTATCCTCGTCCACATTCCTTGTACTCTCCAAGTTCACTCCCTCCACATCCCTCAAAAATCTATTACACCCTCATTCGCACTACCACCAAACAACACTGCAAGGGTATTTTCACTCTTCAAGCTTACTGACATCTCAAACCCCTCAAAATCAACCAACCCATCACCTGTACTCTCTCCAAATAACCCGGTTAACATACCCTTACTCTTTCTACTCCTTTTAGACCTTCTCTTTCATTCCACCAACACTAGCTGTTTATCTCCCCAATTTATATCTATTTCTTTGCTCTCCTTTTCCTTCTTCTCCCTTAACAACTTCACATCTACCCCTTCCATACCAGAGGGGTCACCACAGTAAACCCCCTTCACACTTAGTCTCCCTGGGGTTGGGGTTAGGTACAGCAGGCTTCCGTCACATTACCCTCCATTCCACATCCTTCACGCTTGCTCCAAGGGTTCTTACATGTCCTGGCAAAATGCCCACTCACTCCACAGTTTCCCAACGACTTCCACTTTCTCCTACTCCTGCCACTATGGCAGTCTCTTACTCGATGTCCTACCCTTCTGCAGCTGAAACACTTCAGCTCCCGCTTGTGGGCAGTCCTTCAACATATGCCCTTTCTTTCCACTGCCGAAACACTCGCCATTGGCCCATCTGCAATCCACTTTCACATGCCCAGTCCTTCTACACCTGTAACACTCCCTACTATTCATTCCTATTTGACTTCCCCTCATATTCCCCCCCCTCAATGGGGGACCACCTTGAAGTGGTGAGGGGGCTCTTGATCCCCAGGAATTTGTTCCCAGGTTTGAGTCCAAGAGTCTCATATATTATTATATAGTTCTTTGGACTAATTTAGTGGAATTTTTCACTTTTTGTAAAATTTATAGGACCTGATGAATAGGAAAAGATATCATAGCTGGGATTAGGTTTATATCCGAAGCCAAATAGTGGGAACTGTGGTAGGACCACAGTTTCTGGTTCTGGGGATAGGACTCTGGGCAATCTTTCTGGTTTGCCCATAACTTGATTAGGCTGGGGATGATTATATTCATGGAATACTCTCAGTTCTAGCAAGTGGGCTTGGCTTACACTTGGGCCACTCTAATCATGTTGTGCCATCCCCTGTGGGGTAGGGTAGGGACGTGGACATTTCAGAGTCGGTTTTCAGGTTAATTTTTTTCTCCCTCTCAAATCTGTATGATAGGTAAAAATAAAGATTCGAGTACCCCTGGGCCCTTTGGTGGTAGTGACTCAGCACAGTTGACAACCGTTGGAACTTCCTCTGACAACTGTTTAGAAATGTATAAAAATTCTTAGTGCAATTACACTGGAACCCTATGCTCCAGTTTAGAGCAAACCTAAAAAAAGTAAATATCGTTTTGACCCAACCTTGACTCACCCCTCGAGTAGGATGCCTTGACGAGGTGAGGGGCTAAGGGACCCTGACCTTTGGGCCTGGGTCCTGATGAATCATCCTACGTAGTTTTTGGTTTAAATGGCGTGGGCATTTCCACATTCGCAAAATTTTACTGCTTAGGTGAGTCCGAGAATGGATCATTTTTTGGAAGGGGTTCGCATTCGAAGCTAATTGTGGGAGTTGTGGTGGTTCAGTTGCCACCCAATATGGTTTGGACCTAAGAGATGGTGATGGGATTTTTCCCATTGCTATCTTGAGGGTGGAACCATCTCCGGGGATCAGCCCATCAGAATTGTGGGTTGCTGGTTTTAGGAGGTGGGACTCCTGGCTTTTATCTGGAAGTCCACCAGTACGGTTGGAGTGGGAAATCAGCCCCCATTAGTGGGGGCAGAACTACCAGCAGGCAGATTGGCTTATACCTGGGCCACTGCAAGAGCATTGGTGCTTATAGGGGGGAAAAAGGAAAAACAACACCTGGAATGTCTATCAAAGGCAAAGGCAGAAGGAGGCAGATACCAAGAGGAATTATATTGGTTGGGGGTTGGCTTCGATGACATCACAGACAATGGAAGTTTTCCCTTTGGGGGGACAGCATTATTTATATGTACAAAAAGGCCCTGTTAATGGGGCCCATAGAGAAACATGCATATATTTGCCTCCAAGTACATCTGTTCAGTGTCCTCAAAAAGGATTCCTCCAAAAGAAGAGTGATCCTCAACCAATCAACATTGAACAAGCACATTGCTTGCCAAAAGTTTCGGATAATTACCGTTGCCTAAGTACATTGAATCATTCCAAAAAGCGACTCAGATAGTTTCTATAGATCTGAAAGATGCACACTGGCACATCCCTATAGCTGTTCCCTTCCGCCCCTTTCTAAGGTTCTGGATAGGAAAAGATACGTACAGATTCAAAGTCATGCCCTTTGGGCTAAACATTGCCTAAAGAATATTTTACAAAATTAGCAATGGTATTCAACTAATACCCAAACTCAAACATAAAGATCTGGGGGCCCACAAGAAAAGAGTGCTTGAAAAACCTAAGAGCAATAGTCAACAGACTACAGTACAGTGAAAAGGTTTTATAATAAATTTCAAAACATCCTGCCTCACGCCCAGCAGACACTTTCAGTGGCTGGGACTGTGTTGGGATACTCTTCACGGTCTGTTGTCTCTCCCCATTACTGTATACTCAAAACAGAATAAGGCAAGTCCTCAAAAGGTTCTTTGCACAGCCCAGAGTTTCCAGATGGCAATCAGAACGTATGATGGGCCTGCTGCAGTTCTCATCAGTAATAGATCCAATACTTAGATTACAGTTAAAAATGTGAACAAATTCTGGCTATCACATGCAAGAAAAAAGATGAGAGACCGACTTCATCCAAGGATTAAAAGAGTTGGGGAGATACTTCGGCCTTGGATCCGGAAGGAATCTCTGGCAAAACAGGTCACCCTGACTCCTCCGTCTGTATGAGTGACAAAGACACAGATGCCTCGTTGACAGGTTGGGAGGACATTGGAAGGATCGTCAGGTGGCAGGGAGGTGATCAACTACTCAGAAATTTTTATATCTGTTTTCTGGAGCTGATGGCTGTCTTTTTGTCTCTCAAAAAACTCAAACCTCCAGAAGAGAGAGAACATAACTACGATATCCTACATCAAGAGGTTGAGATCACGTTCACCTCTTCTCAATATGGTAATGCTAGCCATCCTTCGGATGGCGCAAGCAAGGAAGTGGCACATGTCTGCAATTCACCTCACAGGGGGTCTCATTGTAACAGCAGACTGTCTATCAAGGAAAACGACAGCCTCAACAGAGTGGATGTTGGACAACCACTCCTAATATATGTGTCTCCAAACCTGGACAGTCAAGCAACAGCATGAGATGCCTTCCTAAAGACTGGAACAAGGGGAAGATGATGTCTTTTTCCTCTATTGTCCCAGATTTCAAAGGTTTTGAGCAAACTTCTAACCTTCAAAGGAACAGTTTACTTAATAGCCCCAAATTGGCCAAACAGGCATTGGTTCCTATTACCTCAACAATGGACAAAAAGATCAATTCCACTAGCGTCCACTGTTCTATCCCAGACAATAGGAGGGATAGTCTCTTATACATCCTTGTTTCTGAGCTGAGACCTTCACGTATAGATTTTTTAAAAATATCTATCATGATAATTACTCATCCAACATTGCTAGGTACCTAGTGCAAAAATTACAGACATCATCTATCCGGCAATACCAGTCCGTATGGAAGATATGGTTAGATTATATCCATACTGAGAGCCCAGTTGAGATTAATGTAGAAACACTTTTTATTTTTCTTGTATACCCTTTTGAAGACAAATGCCTTGCGGTTACAACAGTCATGGCATACAAGACTGCATTAACGGAACCCTTGCTTTATGGATCAGGATTGACTCCAGTTATTTCCGCTTATTGTCACTTCCCTTCAGAGTCTTTTGTTCTACAAAACGGCCCACTCTTGAAAGGGTTTTCAATTTTTGACGATTTTTGGTCCCTGAACAAGGTGCAGACGGAATACCCCCGTCGTTAACACCGCAACTTCTATCAACCCTCAATTCAGGGAACTCGTGAACAGGCCCAATAAATGCTTAGACCACAACCCTGCACATGCTAAAAAGGCTGGTGTTCTTGATTGCATTAGCATCAGGGGCTTGTATTAGTGAACTGGATTATCTTAGATGGGGACAATGCATCACGCAAATAGCTGACCATCATTTATTATTATCCCCTGGCCCATCGTTCCTGGCCAAGAATATGGATCCTTTAAAAAGGAAATCCATTCTTATGAGAAAACTCAATTTAGCAGACAAGACATTATGCCTGGTTCAAGCACTTAAGATTTACCTAGAAGTCATGGCAAACATCCCAGAAGGTCCTATTTTCCTGCACCCTAGCACAAACTAACCACTCTCCCTACAAAGGCTGAGAATGATTGTAGTGTTTCTCATTAAAAAGGCAAATCCACACTCCTTTCATTGGTCACATGATGTTGAGAAAGTAAGTGTGTTGTTGGCCTTCTTCAGAAATGTCTCTTTTGAAGAAGTCTCCAAATGTACAGGGTGGTCATCAGATAAATTATTGCCACATGCTCGAACAAATTCAACTATACTGTGTATTAGTAGGTGGCATGGTTAGTCTTAACCCCTAGGTGCTACAGCAGAAAACCAGGGGTCTTATTGACGGTGAGTATGCTAACTATCACTGGGAGAGGGGCGACAGTACTGCAACCAAGCCCAGCATGCTTAGGTAAGCCACTGAAGAACGACATCCTAAAACATAAGTTTGTGTATAGTTTCATGTTCCTTGATATCAAAACCTGAAGAGTATTTGGAATAAAGAATGGGACTTGAAATCTGTGGCTTGACCTTGGACCAGAAATGTTATTTCCTTTTGGGTGTTGGGATTTAAAAAAAATGAGAGCTTAAGCCTCTTTTGTCACCTGTCAGTTTCTTTGTAAAGCTTCTTGAGGATGAAACAAGCAACTACGATATAAAAAAACTGGTTTTGACATAGGAAAAACCTATTTTTGTTTGTCACTGTTAAGTCCTCAAAACCTCCCACTGATGCCCTGAAAAAAGGCATGGGATTTGGGCAAGGGATCAACCTGCATTGACCAACAGATAGTAATGGCTCCTTGGTCTTTTAACAGCCCAGTTGTAAACAAGAGGGTGATGCGCATGCTATAGCAATAGTCACTTCTTTTTCTTGCAGGTTCTTTTGACATTGGAAAAACTGGGTTCAGCTTTTGCTGAAGCTAAGGAAACTATGCCCTCTTATCTTTGAGTCCATTATATACTCCACCATGTGTTATAATGTTAATCATTAGACCACAATACCTGGCCAAAAAGACCAACTAGAAGAGAATTCTTTGATATTAGTTTGGTCACCATGGAGCTCTGGTAGACCATGTAAGGTAACTCTTGAGGACTCAACAGTGACTACCAAAAATAGGTTTTTCGTACATCAAACCCTGTTTTTTAACAGACAGACTTTTTAAGGTAAGAGTGGGAAACTCCCTCTCCCAAACTTTTATGCAGGAGGAAGGAGTTCCCCAAGGAAGCATTTTAAGTGTAACACTCTTTTCAGTGGCAATAAATAGTGTGGTTGAAAAAATCTCGCCTCCTGTTAAATGCTCGCTTTTTGTTGATGACCTTGCAATATACTGCACAGGATATGATTCCTTGCCAGTATGTAAACATTTGCTAAGGTCTATTAATGCTATTACTAAGTGGGCTGATGAGAATGGTTTTAAATTCTCCTCTTCCAAAACAGTTGCAGTAAGATTTGCCAGTGCCGGCATGTGGAAGAGGTTCCCACACTTAGTTAAAAGGGTCCATCCTTCCTTATGAAAATGAAGTAAAATTTCTGGGGATGACTATAAACCATAAATTAACATGGGCCAGCTACATAAATGCCCTAAAGATTAATGTTAAACAGTCTTTGAATATTTTAAAGATTGTTTCTGGATTTAGTTGGGGGGCTGATAAGAAATCCCTTCTGAGGCTATATGACTCTCTATGTCAATCTAAGCTAGACTATGGCTGTCATATTTATTCCTCAGCTTGTAAAACCAAGCTGAAGGAACTGTATGTTGTACACAACATGGGGTTGAGAATATGCTCAGGGGCTTTTAGAACTTCGCCTGTTGAAAGCATATACAGTACAGTATGTTGATACTGATCATTTTCCCCTTGATCTAAGAAGGCAAGAGCTAGGGTTGCGATACGTGGCTAGAGTGAAAAGCTCCCAAAAATCCCTCCTTTCAGGTACTAAAGGAGACAGACTCTAGAAGTTTTTCTTGTACAAGAGCTTCTAAACCATCCCATATTCAACTGAATGGGGATGTTAGGAATAATCATCTCAAATCCCAGAAGGTCCTGAAAGTAGAATACCGTGTAAATCCTCCATGGCTTATTCCAGAAGCATTAGTATGTAGGAAATTGTTTAAAAAAAAGGACTGCACTGAAGAATAGATTAGGGGGAAAACTTTAGAGCACAATGTTACCCATGCTAATTATACAAAGATCTATACAGATGGATCAAAGTCAAATAGTGGTGTTGGTTGCACTGTTATCCTTGGTGAACATTAATACAGTGGTAATAGAATAAAAAAGATATGGATTCACTGGCACAACCTGATCATCAATGTGATGCAATTTCATACCTGCTACTAACATTTCCATTTATACCAACTAGCTAAAGCATTAAAAATGATGATATAACAATTTTTAAAGTAAATTGTATTTTTCCTAACTATACAAACCCGAGGTCCTTTACATTAGGAGATACTTTCAGGCGTAGGCTGGAAACGGCCGTTAAACTCTTGAACAAGTTGGTTAGGCAGTAACTACCTCCCAGTGAGCGGGGATACCAGCCTGCCGGATCTCAAACATTCAGTTTGCCTTTCGGCCCAGGTACAGATTGAGGGGGTGGCATGAGGTGGGCATAGTGTAAAGGACCTCAAGGTTTGTATAGTTAGGAAAAATACAATTGCTTTAAAGAATTGTTATTTGTTCCGACACAATGTCTAAACCCTCGGTCCTTTACATTAGAATTCACTGATTGGAGGAGGAATCTGAAAGTCTCTCTGAACTGACTGGAGTTCACCACCTTGTCTTCCCTTCCTGGTTGTGAGAGCGAGGAAGGGAAAAACTGCCCTCCTGACAAAAGATCGGAGTTGTGAAAGCGCTAGGATCCAGTTGTCAGACTTGTGGGTCCCTTTGCATGAAGGAAGCGTCAGTTCATGCAAAGTAGGCTGGGAAGAATTTGGCGTGGATGACAATAAGGCAAATACAAGCGTTGGGTTGTCTCATAGTCATGGTCTCCCTTCCTCCCCTTGCAAGAGGAAGGGTGGGGTTGCTTCTATTAACCTGAGCGGAAATAAATGGGAGCTCCTGTTATGTGCTTATCTGCCTCGTCGCGGTCCAGCTTGTAACGGCATGTCGCTCCTGCCCGTGGGAAGAGGCCAGGATGGGGAGAAAGAAGAGGGCCAGTGCCAACCTCCATTCTCCCCATCACAGCCGTGATACAACATAGAGATCCAATCCTGTCCCGTTGAGGCTGGATAAGCTACAGAACATACCACAGGACCCAATGAAAAAGTGTCCAAGGACTGTGTGCAACATCCGCCCAGGTAGAGGAGGTGAAGGTAGTCTGTTGGGGCCACACACCGCCTTCAGCTCCTGTGGTGCCGATATTCTTCGAATGCAGGGGATGGACCAAGCCATCGACTTTGTGAGTTCTCAGGTGAAAGGTGCCGGTATCGTCGTCATCAGCTGCCAAGTACCTCCTTGATTGTACAAGTCAGGAGGAAGATGTGTCATAGACACTTCTTCCTTGGGAGAGACAATTGCTGGCGGCGTTGCGACATCCAGGTTAGGAATGTCAAACCTTTCGGAAGAGTACCACAGCTCCCAATAGGACAGAGTAACGGGTAGTCTGGATCATCGATACAAAGTCCAAGGAGGAGGAACAAGAAGGACTCGAACCGACGATCGATGCCAATGGTTTCAGGTCCACCTACAATATCGAAGGATGATCCCCACCCTGTTCTTCCATCTTCTACGCCAAGGCCAGGGTAAGATGAGAGATGGACCTAAGAGGGCATATCTCTATCCGACGACTCTCGTAGGGCGCGTGCAGAGCACGGACAGGAACCCTAAACGAGAGTCGCATGCCACCCAGGAAACAGTTCCCTGGGACAGCATGACTGAAGAAGCTTCGTCCGTGTAACTCTCGACTAAGGAGGCGAAGGCCACTTCAGATAGAAGACGGAGTCGCAGGGCCTACATTCTTCAAAACTGAAAGGGAGAGAAGCAGCCCCTCGGCGGAGAAAGACGAGAAGTCCAGACGTGAGCAACTGACCGGAAGAAGTTCTGACAATGACACCACCAGCGAGCGGATCAGTCACTGGGATAGTGTTGCAGAGGACTTCAAGGGATATCAGCTATATCCGTTGCGGCTCCAGCGAAAGCCTGTGCTTGCAGGAAGCTGGAAAGTCTCAGTCCTGAACACACAGGATGTACTGCGAAACCGCTTGTGTAGCTGCACAGGATGATGGGTCAGCGGAATTCTTCTCGATGCCTCGGCAGTAAGGTCGGAAGAAGGGAAGTCTTTAGAGTATTTGTCTGTAACTTTCGGGGTGAGCAATGTTTGTGAACCCCTAGCGAAACGGGCAAATGCGAGGAGGAAAAAACGTTGATATCAGGTTTTGCAAAAGACAGCATGCTCAACAGAGCGGCCCCTGGTCTGGTATGAGGCGGCTTACTGCTGACTTGTGTGCAGGAGGCAACAGGGCGGTAGGGATTTCTCCAGTCAACGATCTCTGTATGAGTCTTCATGAAGAAAGTGAGCAGCATGTTCTGTCGATCACTCCAAACCCGAGGCCAGAGCTTGCCCTGCAATACATCCCCACCAGGATGCATCTGGTTAATTGAGCTGTCGAGTGTGCAATAGAGACAACACTCAGTACCTTCAAATGTCGAGATAAAACAGGGAAAAGCGATTGCCTCCTGTTTGTCGACAAAAGTCACTACTGTGGTTTTATTGTTCAATGAGCCAGTGAGTGCCATGAAACCCATCCTGGATTCTCGGACGGCCAAAGGCTGCCCTGAGCCCAGGACGGTGACGGAAGGTACTAATCATCTTGGTCGCACAAATTCAAGACAGGTCTTTACCAGTGTGCGCCTATTCCTCAACCTGTAATGAATCTGTGAGTAGACACAAGATTTGAGGAAATATGAAGGCATATTAGAGTTCCTATAATCAAGCATTAACCTAACTCTTTCCTCATACCTCGAAGAGAAATGCGAGGAAAGGAAGCAGACTTCCATTTTCCACCATGGGAGCTTCTGCAAGATGACGAGAAACAGACAATTAGCTCTAACCGGCTGGCATTTCCCGAATCGGAGCACGGGGAGGTGGTGGGATGAGAGATCGATGGAAAAAAATTGCCGAGACCTGAGAATTAGATACTTCTCCTGAAGAATCCATTCCCAGGTCACGGCAATGTTGCTGCCAGCTCCAGACTTCGATAAGCATCATTTGTCCAGGCATCCCAGCAGTTGCAATCTTCTTCTGAAGCCTAGGACTTAGCTAGGAGTTGAGGTGGGCTGGCAGACCCAGGTCGAGTTGAAATGACTAAGACCCAAAATTCTTGTACATTGCCTAAAGGACAAAGCAGTGCCTGAGTGGGAACCTTGATTACCGGGTATCTGGCAAATCTCTGAAAGAGAAAGGCAGAACCAAGTAAAGGTTCGTTCCCAAAGTCCGAGCCAACTTCGGGACTTCTGAGCTGGAGATCCGAATTGGGACAAGTCCTTCTTCTTAGCACCAGAATTGCGCCCAAAAAACACAGTGGTCGCGAATTCCTCCGAGGCAAAGAATAATTCCATATTCTGCGGTGAAGTCGGAAGATTGGTGTTTCGACCTGAATTAACTCCATCGAAAGAATCCATCAGGTCGAGAGCGGCTTCTCGGAAGTCTGGGACGCGGCGGTCTGACATTCTCGGCCCCTCGGAAACTGCAAGGGTTGCAAGTGAAGGTTATTCATTGGAGCCGTGGTCCTGTCCCGGGGATCGCGCCCGGCGAATCAGCGGTTCCCCAAGAACGGCGATCATTACTTGAGGAAGACCCTCGCTGTTCCGATCGTGAAAACCCCTGTACTTCTCCCTTGGAGGAGACCTTGACAGATCCCATGAAACCCTTCTCAGCTACCTGGTTATAATACGAGAGAATCGGGGCCGATACCCAAAGTCGCCAGGCAGCGAACTCTGAAAAGAAAATTTCGTCAGACTCTCTCTGTCCGTCTAGCTCCTCTCGGAACAACGAAGGAGAAGAGAACAGGTCAGGAGAAAGAAGTAGCCCTACCTGTCCTGCCAGAATATTAAGCGGGAGCGGACCGTCAACAATAATCAACGAAGGAGATTACTGCCACCGCGGGAAAGAAAAGCACACCTATGCCGTGGCAAAGTGCTCCTGGGAAGCAAAAAGTTCACTCGGGCATAGGCGAGGGCCGAATGTCGGAAAAAACCCGAGTAGGGCGAGCCAAGCCAAGCGATCATGAGAAACCCCAGCGATCCAGCTGGTCGGTATGCGGCAGACTGGGAGGCAGGTGAGGCGGAGCGAGGCGAAGCGAACCAAGCCGGTCTGGCCGGCAGTCAGAATTGAGCCGAACCAGTCCTGGCAAGCCGGTCGGTCGAGCGAGCCAGTCTGGCAAACCAAATGAGCCGAGCCAGGCCAGACTCATAACTGGGCATGCCAGACTCGTCTGCTGTGAACAATTGCTAGTTTCCGAACTCCTAAACTCCTTCGAGGCCAGTCGAGCCGCTCGAAGAAAGGTTCATGAGAATTCTGTGTCTGCTATCTTGCATGCTCAAACCCTAAAAGTTCGAGACACAGAGCGAAGCCCGCCCGAACAGCCGAGAGGCAGCTAGGCGGGTGAAATCAGAGGACACCTGGCGTCATGGTACACACGACACCTGGGTGTCAGCGACCAACACCTGGGTGTCTCGGCAGCCAGACACCTGGGTGTCTACCTGGGCGTCGGCAACCAGACACCTGGGTGTCTACCTGGGCGTCGACAGCAGACACCTGGGTGTCTCGACCATTTACCTGGGTGTCTACCTGGAGCATCCCGGCAACCAGACACCTGGTGTCTCGACGGCTTCGAACACCTGGGTGTCTCGGCACTTTTCTCGTCCTATGCCTCTACGTAAGGAAGCGCTCGTGATTCAAATTCGAGCTACCACGAAGACTTCGAAATCAGGGCAGCTGCTTGATACCTAATAGATTAAAAAGAGCCAAGAAGCACAGAACCAGTCTTAGATGCAGACTTCCAAGTTGGCAACGAGGAATAGCCTCGAGGCGGCAGCTGTCGCGACCCCGAAGCATGAATCCACAGGAAAATGCGAATCAGCCTTGTCTTCGGAAGAGAGTCAGTCTCTTAGAAGTCGCAGGACTCCCAAAGTGAATCTCTTCCTTGCTTCTTCTGGTGTTCGAACCGAGAGGATCGAGACACCAGGCTGGGAACCCGACCGAGCACTGGCAAACACTCGGGGAGCGCTTGCGGTGCTGGCAGGAAGAGGAACCGAGACACCTGGGTGCCTCGGCCGCTCCTCGCACTGCTCCAGGACTGGGCGGAAAATCTCTCCAGACCAGATCGGGATTACCGATATTCCATAGAATCTCGAGCACTTTCGAAGCAGCTGCTGACGGCGCCCAGTAGCCCCATCTTGGCGGATAAGACTCGGAGCGAGGCATAGGCGGTCTGCGTAGCGGCTTTCAAAACACAAAACCCGCGGCTATGCGAATCAGGTTCCCTAACCCGATTCGGGAAGAGAGCCAACGGAGACCCACTGCCTCCTCCGGAAGGAAGCGGTCCTAGATGTCCCCAGGGCATCCAAGGGAAGAAACAGCATCATCCTTTGGCCGATGGAGTCTGTCCGATTCTCAGGACCTCAGGACCTCAGAGAGAGGAAGGAAGGCTTGTAGCAGACGAAAACGAAGATAGATGAAAGACGGCATCCACAGGACAACCTTCATCTCCACTCCCACATCTTCACTGGATGAACGACCGCGAAACATTGTAACCTCCAGGGTAGTCGGCGGGAACACAGCGGGCGCGCAGGACCTTCCTACCAGGAGAAGCATGATCGGAACAGCCGATGCAGGAGCTGCGGCGGCAGTTCGGAGGGCAGGGCACTGCAGCAGCCAGGAACATCACCTCCAACAGGACCGCTGCAGTCTTCGCGCTGACATCTTCTACAGGATGGACGCCACGGTAACCTCTGGGGCAGCTGGCAGGAGGCATGAGAAGCGGACCCGGGCACGACCTCCAGAAGCAGCAGGAATGATCAGGACAGCCGATGCAGGAGCTATGGCAAAGGTTCGGAGAGCAGGAGCTATGCAACAGCCAGGAACGTCACTTCCACAAGGCGACTTCCTTCCCTTCACGCCCACGTCTTCTACAGGATGGCAGCAGTCAGGAACACAACGGAAGTGGCCCCAGGCACGACCACTAGGAGAAAAAGCGGGCACCATCAGGACATTCGATGCAGGAGCTACGTTAGCTGTTTGGAAGGCAGGAGCTAATGCAACAGACAAAGTGTCATTGAAAGTCACCAGCATCGACAGGAGCGATCAGGGCGGCTGCGGCAGGAGACCAGGAGAGCAGCCCCAAGACTGTCATAGAGTTGACACGAGCAAAACACAGGGAACAGCAGGAGCAGATAGACCACAGATACGCAGGAAGCATTGCAACAGCATACACATGAAAACCAGCAATGACAGCGATCCGAACTACATGAAGCGGGAACAGAGTCAGGCTGGTACGACGTGGTAATATGTCATCTAATCAGGTATTGTGGGCCAGATCGAAGCATCACTGAATGAAAGTGGGACTGCTTCATGCAAGATATTCTTGATATATGATATCCAGCCAACTTCTGCTGTCTCTGCAATACTCACTGTCAACCTGAAAGAAAAAACAAATAAGATTAGTGGGGAGGCTTCTCCGCTACAAGGGGACACAGCCCTGGCAGCGTGGAGAATTACTCCAGACGAGGGTTACTCGCTCCTCCCCCTCCCGATGTGTCTTCACCCGGCGAAGCGGCGAAGGGGCAGGAGAAGAGAAGGAAGAACCTATGGGAAGAGAAAAAAGAACAGAGGGGAGGCCACCAAGGCGCCGATAGGCCAGAACATCGACGCCCGTAACCTCCACTCAGCCCGCCAAATCTCTAAGCGCGGGCGTGAGCACTCAGCATAAGAAGGAAGAGGTGATGCTACACACACGGAGGCGGAAGCCCAGAAGGGACTAATCTTACATCCCAATGGATGTAAGGAAGTGAAAGAAAAGCGTCTAAACTATTCCAGAAAGTACAGGGCGCCTCCAGTCATTAAGTAAGGGCCGCTGGAGAAGCATTACCATGGCTACGCTACTCCAGCTATGCCCTTCAGCCAAATCAAACCAAGACACAGGCGGGAAAGACGGCTTACACAAGATCTATCACAAATCGTGGGTTTGTATTGCAAATATCAAACACCGCGCCAATATATAAACAAAAATACAGAAAAGATCCCACCGAAGGGAACAGCGACAGTCAGCAGAGAGAGCGAATCGTCAGCAATGGCTGAAGCGGGCGAAAATAAACTAGATGTTTACATCCCGGGCGAGCGGAGTATCCCCGCCTACCTGGAGTAGTTACTGCCCTAACCACCTTGTTCAAAGAAGTTTAACAATGTTTCCAGCCTACGCCTGAAAGTATCTCCTAATGTAAAGGACCAAGGGTTTGTATATTGTGTCGGAACAAATTGTAATTACCTGGAATTCACGAATTTCATAATAATCTCTTCCATATGATCTGTCAGTTATCTTGATGACTCTATCTCCCATGTACGATTTGTTGACACCCTGAAAAGTCATTCAAAAATCATTGGTAGAAGCAAAATAATTACGGTGCAATAATTAAACCTCCAAAATGCTCTGCAACACTTTAAACAAAATATTCAGGGGGAAAAAACACTGGCATTATCTCATTATTTACCATTATCTCATGATTTATTACTTTGAGGATATCATTTACATGACCATGCACAATATCAAGAAAAATCTCCTAACACATACATACTCACACAATTTATTCATTATTTTCAGCTTATGCTATTACAGTACATATAACAAATTTTGAACAAAAAATCTGCATTTTCCTAGGTATAAATATCACAGCCTTTTACATTATAGTTTTCATTGTGAGCTGGAAACTGGTCAAAACCTGGTAACAGGGTAGCTAACCAGGTGGAGATTAGGGTAAGTGAGGGAGTATCACTCACCAACCATTGCCTTCATGGTTCAGTTGGGACCAAAATATAAAAGGCTCTGGATGGTTACTCTGGAAAAATACATATTTGCACTCAAAATTTATTTGTTCCTACAACAATACAAACCATCACCTTTTACATAGGAGACTTACCCCTGGGTAGGAGGTCAGTGCCCTTCAACTGACTGGAGTTAAAAGCTACCATGGAACTGACACGATCCCAGTTCCCATGCAAGCAGAGGAAGACATGGCTCCTGTAACCTCCTACAGGTCTGAGGAAATGGCTGGCAAGAGTAGTAGGACCCTGGGCCTGAGTGCTCCTTCTATAGCATGCAGGGAATGTTTCAGAGAATCATGGAAGGCAACTGAGTTCCAATTATTACAAGTAAAAGGTTCAGGACTAAACTCTACTGTGTGA